>NC_037671.1:146671696-146747815 GCF_003255815.1 Theropithecus gelada | reverse complement strand
AAAAAAAAAAAAAAAAAAAAAAAAAAAAAAGAAGTAACTGGTCCCTAAATTAGAATACTCAAGTGTTAATAAAACGTAAACTTCACATTGTACAGTAAAATAAACCCATGGTTTCTGACTACTAAATTGAAAGTTCATAAGCAGTAAGAAATGAATCCCATTCAAAGAGTGGGGCTACATTCCAGATATTCTTTTTAATCAGTGACACTTTCTTATGGCTTCTTTTTCATTTTGATTGAATAAGTCACATATCTTTATTTTGTTTTTTCTTGGTCTTACTTTTGATAGGGAAAAATTCGCTTCATGAGGCTAATTTGAAGTTTTTGAAGTCACTTTAATCTAAAGCATTGGCTATTTGCTGTATCTGATCTTAATATTATCTGTGTCAGAGACTGTGAATTAAATAAGTTAGATATTTATAATTTTTAAAATTTGTAGTTTATTAACTTAATTGCTGGCTAAATTAGATCAAGTAAACAGAGATGAAGATAATGTCAATAAGTGCCATTACAAAGAAAACAGATCTTCTAGCAGGAAAAACTTTGAATATATAGTTTAGGGACCTGGACATTATCTATTTCTTCTTTTTATAATTACCCTTTCTGAGTCTGAGTTTTGCATCTATGAAATGTGGTTGAGACTTCTATAACTTCAAATGTTTGTAAAAGCAGATGGGACATAAACTAAAATACAACAGCCACAATAGCAAAATCATCTTTTCCATAGGTAGTTTACTGGTTTATTGTATGAATCAAATTCAATAATACAGACCACTGTAAACTACAAAGCATGAAACAAATACTATTTTAAACAAAAAGATAAATGGGAAATTCTGCAAATGTTCTTCCCAGATTTGGAGGTGAAAAGAAAACGTCAGATTTTGAGGTTTGGAGTGTGAGCTCCAGTGACGAGAACTGTGACTGAAAAGCTTGTTAAGGTGCTATGAAGAGGGTATGGCGAGAGGATGGGGGACCTGTTCGCACTGTATGGGGTTGTATATGACTGAATATCACTTTTCAGAGTTAGCCTTCAATTTATAATGTTACAGGCTTTATTATGTCTGCCTGAAGCCTCTCACTCTGTGTCTGTCTAGACATATAGTTCCCACTGAAGACCCACTTACTTAAATGCCTTAAGCAGGAAGCGGGAAGGAACGACTCCAGCAGAGAATAAGACTCCCCCACAAAGTTCATAAGGATGAGAGGCATGGGTAGTGCCGATACAGTGGTGAAGGCACTGGTTCTGACAGATTTGATCCTCAAACACTGATGGTATGCAGCCTCCATCTGGAATACTGTTTGGTAGAGTTGAGTGTTGATGTGTTTGAGGAACCTTAAGGTGTGTCCTGTTCTCATGTAGGAGCTGATTGCAGCAACCACACAAACTCACCAGTCTGATAAGTTGACCTAGAAGACATCCAGTCTCTGCCCATTACCTGCCTATTGCTGACTTCTGGAAAGGGCATGTTAAAAAGAAAAAATATATATAACCTCAAAACTGAGGTGTTTAGGGTGTAGTATAGCCAGGAGGATATTTATTTTTCTTGAATCACCATATCCTGAGCCACTTATTTGATTTACTAATCAATGAACATTCTCAGGATCAGTGTAGTTTCATGAACTAGAGAATTTTATGTTCTTCCTGCTAGGAAGGAACCAGAAGGAATTTATTTCAACTCCATTAGCAAACGGTCTAAGGACAAATGGGTTCTGAATTCAACTGGGATTGGAAACTCAGGGATAACTTTTGATATTTATTCTTAGTTTCCCAAACTCAAATCATACTAAGATAATCATGTACCTTAAAAACTGCAAACTCCTTGCATAAACATAACTTAATCTTATTTGTCTTATCTTTGCAAGGTGGATATGTTATAATCCAAATGATGAGAAAGGAACTGAGTTACCCAGTGGTTAAATGCCTTAGCCAAGGCCACAAAGCTAACAAAAGGATCAGTACCAGAACCTTGGATTCCTAACTTCTAAGGTACTGTTGTTTCCATCATAGTGTCAGTGACGGTTTGGATATGAGACGATAAAGTAATGAATATGGATAAAATTTTAAAACCTCAGAGCCAAATTTTTCTTTTTTGTATTCATTTTCTGCCAGGAGAGCACTGAAGCCAGGAAACTGCTCTCTCAGTGGGAATTAAAGGAAGAAACCACTTGAATCAAATCTCAAACATTCCGCCCAATCAAAGCAACCTTCAAGAGCTGACATGTAACCACAGCTTTGAAAGTCAAAGCAAGTAAGCCAATAAATCATATTTATTAAATGTCATGTTAAAATGACATTAAGATCTAGTCTTTCGCTATATGACTCCTAAGTTGCTAAATTTTATGATTGTAAAGATGGGAACAAATAGCAAAATATCCAGTATTTATTTTGCTGGATAAGGGAATAGATTATTCTTTTCCTTAAAAAAAAATTGTGCTCTATATAGTTAAATTCTATTGGAAAGATATTACGAAGAAAATTATTGAATAATCACTGAGATTTTTCAGGTTAAGAGGATACTTAATACTATTTTAAGAAATATTTAATGCCACAAAATCATGGCTTAACAGAAAAATAGACATCTTTATAGAGTGTTGTAGTAAGATTTGACTTGCATATTTTAAAATGTGTATTTCAAAGGGTTAGGTTTATTTTTACTTTTTCCTTTCTTATTTTATCCATATGTAGATATTCTTTATTAATCATGGTTCAGTAACTCTGTATACATCAACTTATCACATTGAAAGTTTATATTTGATAATCATTTATATAAAATAATAAATCACTTAGTCTAGAAAATAATTGTACTTCAATGAATTTTTGACATAAATGATCTCATCTAGAAGATGATCCAAATCTAATGCAGACTGTGCTTCTGATGTTAGTGTCTTGTAAATAGTAAAATCTCAATAAAAATTACTTGAATGATTGAATAAATGGATGGAGATTAAATCAGGACCTTAGTTTCCTCATATAGAAAAGGAATATAAAAATACCTATGGGAGTGTCGTTTTTAATGAGAACGTTTAGACATAGTTTTTATTGTAGTGGCTGGAACGGAGTAGCTGCTTAAAAACGGTAGGTTTTAAATAAACATAAACTTCCTCTCTCATGTCTGTTTTTTCTTTTTGATTCATTTTTAGATGAAAATCTTTCAAAATGTTGTCTATACTTTTCTATTTTCTTAAAAGTGTCTAAAGTGATTTTGGTATAGAAGACTAAGCACATGTAGTAATAACTAACATTTATTGAGTCTAATATGTTTGAAGAGTGGTAGGCTTTATGGTATTATTATCTTTTTAAATATGTGGAAGCCAAAACCAGACAGAAAAAAGAAAGCAACATCCACAAAGTTGTGTAGTCATTAGGTAGAGAAGCCAGGGTTCGAATCTAGGCGTTTGGACCCCAGAATTTCTGTGCTTAGCCCCAACACCATACTTCTATGCTTATGAATATTAAGCCTTATGTTGGGACTGATTACAGAAATGCTTAGAAATTACTAAAACTTGTTGGCCCTACACTAAATATTCTGAATAGGCTAATACTATTGTCTTTTTAAAGGTTCAGGATGTGTTACTTGATTTTTTTGGTCTTACGCCAATTGACTGGTTCCTTAAGTCGTCTTTTCCTTCATAGTACAAGGGGAAATATTTTATTTCATTGAACTTTTGTAGGCTGATAAATCATATATCATGTATTTTTAAGAATTCTGTGTAAAAGAAAAGTAAATATGCCTGAGCTGTTAAAAGATTTTTTTTTTTTTAAAGTTAGGACCTGGGATTCTGAAGCACATTTATTACTAATCCAACAAACCTTTATTAAGCCTTGGGCATTAGGTGGCACATGAGAATGGGGAAGGCTTATTCTTTACTCTATAGACCTTACAATCATGTCACACAAATCACAATGCTATAAACAGATAAAAAGAGACAAGATAAGTTATATATTTAGATTAGAGAATACTCATTTTGAGTGGGAAGGAGACAATATAAAAAATATTGTGGTGAAATACCTTTTCAAAAAATAGAAGTGCAAGCTCAACAGCAAGCTCAACAGCTCAACATACCTGGCTACCTTGAATAACCAACCTATGTATTAATTATTAAACTTAAGAGACATGTAGAGATCATTCTGGAAAAAAAAAATTACAGCTGTCATGTACGCACAAGTGTAACACTTCAGCTTGGCCAAGCTCAGGTCTATGAGGAAGTGGCTGGATTATGGCACAGCATTGAACAAGCTAGTTTATAAAATTAATAGGGAGGGATGGTATGGACTTACAGTAGAATTATAGCCAGGCACATTTTAATGAATATGAACGTGAACACAATGCTACCCTGACAGTGCATTTCTCTTTTTATTATACCCCAAAATTGCTGTGAAAAGCAGTTGTAAAGAGGATAAAGGCAATGATCTCATAACATATGATGCCAAAATGCATTATAAATAGATAATAAAAACTGTCATTGAGTGTGTATGAGAAGCCAAGCATTATGCTGAATGCTCACATACATTATTTCACTTAATTCTCCCAAATAACCATTTGATATCATCCTTATTCCACAGATGATACCTGCTTTCAGGGACGCCAAATAATTTAACCAAAGTCATCAATTTAGTAGGTAACACTGACAAGACTTCTAATTCAGAGTAAGATGTTCCAAAGGTCAAAATCACAAGGTGATTTAAGCGAGTGAGAAGACAATCTTTCCTAAAATATTCGTTACATATAATCAAAATAATCTGCGTTCAGTCACAAACACAGTGTCTGCCATGATTCCAAGAATTAAGTAGCAAATTGTATGCTAAAGGCATAAAAAACAAAGATGGAAATCAATAGATTTGATAGCAAATTTTATAAGAAAGTTCAAGTGCTTGAATCCATTCCTCTAAAAGCGCAAAGATTCCGCCCCCCCACCCCGACGAAGTCTCCCTCTGTCGCCCAGGCTGGGGTGCAGTGGCGCGTCCTCGGCTCACTGCAAACTCCGCCTCCCGGGTTCATGCCATTCTCCTGCCTCAGCCTCCGCAGCAGCTGGGACTACTGGCGCTCGCCGCCACGCCCAGCTAATTTCTAATTTCCTTTTTTTTTTTTTTTTTTGTATTTTTAGTAGAGACGGGGTTTCACCGTGTTAGCCAGGATGGTCTCGATTTCCTGACCTTGTGATCCACCCGCCTCGGCCTCCCAAAGTGCTGGGATTACAGGCGTGAGCCACCACGCCCGGCCGGCGCAAAGATTTTTTAATCAGACAAGTAAAGAATGCCTTTACTGAGTAAGATTATTGTTATAAGAATAATATTTAGTGCCATTACTGAATTCTTTTTATATATTTTGTGCTATCTTGTATTTAAATTATTGACCATCCTCCTTAAATTAATGACCTTTCTGTTCAGAATAGGATTTCCTCGAGAGACCCTATGAAGAAGTAACACTTGTGTATGACAGCCTAAAATTCAAAGACTAACTAAAGCAACTACATTTCTAATAGTCACAGACAGTCCTATTTTTAATGATTACCTTATAGGAAAAGTGAAAGAATGTTCTATTTTTTTTATAGTTATTTTTACAATTTAATATAATTTGAACCATTCTGCTAAAAGTTAAGTCAGCTTCCCAAGACTGAGGTTGTTTCTGGCTATTGGTTATATAGGTGGAAATAACACTGAATATTTAGGTACCCTTTACCATGTTCCCCAATGATGCTTCCAGATACCTAACATGACTATTTAATGTGCCCAATCTCATAACAACTAGCTTGTTGGCTTTTTCAATATATTGTGAGTCATTTATTGTTATAACATCTAGTCTGATGATACGCTACCCATGCCTATAATTGAAGGGGCATATAAATGTATTATCATCAAACATTCCTTATGAAACATATACTTGCACATACACACCCTTCTTAACCATCAATCACACAACTTGGAAGTCAGAAATTAGAAATTTACTTCCTTGGGTAAAGAAGTGCTGAGGAATTAGAGGCTGGATGAGATTCCACATAAAGATGTTTGCGGTAAGTCTTGAGAACAAAAACTTCTATAACGTGTGGGAGGAGCATGAACTATGGTTGGAAATAATAATAATGTCAGCCACGCCTGCATCGGGGTTTTACTAAAATCACAAAAGACATATTTCTTTTAAAATATTTGAGTGGCAAATAGAAGAAGTTATTGCTATTTACATTTCTGCTATGAAATTAATTTAGCAAATAACTTTTCTGTGTGACTGCTAAGACCTCAGTATTGATGGATTCAACCTTTCCTGTCTAGTATTTATAGTTATGGGTTATACTTTAAGAGGAAAACTGGATGAGTTTGGAAGAATTGGGGATAATTAGTATGTTGAAGCAAAGACGAAGAGAAGAAATAACAGTAAATTCCAAATAATATGAATATCATGAAGGAGGAGCTTGTTGTACGCTACTGGATAATATAAAATTAGCGTCATGAGGTTAACATTAAAGGGAAAAGAAGGTTTTAGTTCAACATAAGGAGTCATTTCCTATTAATCAGAGTTGACCAAAAGTGGGATATAATGCTTTGTTAAAGAATAAGTTTTATCATAACGAGTGTTCAAGAAGAGACTGACTAATAATTTCTCAAAGATGCTCTAGAAGGAATTTTTTACCTACAGAAATCTGGTTGTATTACGTGACTGTTAACCCTACTGTTGTCCTAGAAGGGACAGTATAAAAGGGCATGGTGTGAGGAAGATTTAAAGGGGTGGATAAACTCTTGTATCCCAGCCACGGGGAGAGAACACACCCATTTTCCAGGCAAATTATTTCTGATAGGGAGCTACTTGATAATCAAATTTATATAAATAACAGGAAAAGTTAAAGCCTGACTTTTAATTCATTCTGTTCATTTATTTGCTAATTCACCAATTTATCAATATAATTGTATTTTTTGAGTGCCCCTTATAAGGAAATTCTGTGATGAGGACAAGCTTGGAAGGATTCCAAATGTAGTTTGAATTCTCATGGTATCTGGACAATAGAAAGAAGAACAATATTGTATCGGGTGGGAGATGGATGAGAGGAATTGATTTAAGATTGAGTTGATAACAGAGAAATGTCACCAAAAACATTAGCAAATGTATTTCCCTTCCCTTCCCTTCCCTTCCCTTCCCTTCCCTTCCCTTCCCTTCCCTTCTCTTCCCTTCCATTCTCTTCCCTTCTCTTCCCTTCCCTTCCCACTTCCATCTTTCATTCTTTCATTCCTTCCTTTTAGTCTAGGATAAGTCTATTTGGGACGATAATAGGTTTTTATCAGTTTCTTCTTCTGTACCAGCTGGCATGGACTCTGCATTTTCCATGAGACTCATTTGAGCATTTGCCAACCACTCTAAGAGTAGCCTGGCAGTTCAACTGTAATAGTACCTATTTTTCCCAACTTATCAAAGACATTTATACTAATATATTCTCAGAATAGGAATTGTTAAAATTCAGTGTTCTCTTACTCAAAAAAATCACTTCAGTAGTAGGTTTACACAGAGTAGATACTAAATATTTTTGGATATATTAATAAATCAATAAAATATATCAAAGATTTATCATGTATTTTATGTAATATTTTGTACTAGGATCTTATCTAAAGTCATAATCAATCCTGTGAATTATTTTTACATTATTTTTACACTTAATATTTGTATAATTCAATTTTGCTATTTGAAATATAATTTTGAACAAAAATAATATTTTTGCTCAGTATGCTTACATAGGTATGATTTAAATGTGCACACAGTTGTGAGTTGGGAATAATTCAGCTCAAGGCTTAAATATGGAGTTGACTAACTTTGTGTCAAACCAGGAAGTATTGAGTATCTTTTACAATAGAGCAAAGTGGGGCTTAGAAAGAATTTTACCCTATGTATAACAGCTTGTAACTTTGGGGAATCCAACTCTTCTAATCTCAGGATCATTTATTTTTTTCTCTAACAAACTGTCAAAATACCTATCTTTTTGTTGACATCTTTCTTAATTGAGATATCTGAAGAAGGTGGGACATAAACAGTAGATGTACGTCTTTCGTTTGCCAGGAAAGTACATAGAGTATACTTCGCTGGTTTTCATATAGTAAATACAGCTGGAAGTCTTCAATTTTCAGTCAATATTTGGTAGCTCAGACATTCTGTAATCTTGACAGAAGCAAACAATAAAGTTTTAAAGAAACTTAAAAGTTTTATTGAATGCTAACAAAATACTCTTTTGAAATATATGTTGCTTAGATCTTCCTGGTTCATTTTTCTTATTTGGCAAAAGAAGACAATTGGATTATATGATCTTCAAGGTCTTGCCAAGAGCAATATTATTTTCAGTGTTATGAAAAACCACTTGTAACTTTTCTGGCTTTTAGTAGCTTCTTTCCTTTTTTGTTTTTGTCACTCTAGCTCCAGACAATTTTTACAGCATAAAATATTATATATAGCATAAAATATAACCATAGCTGATGGCTTCTAATATGCATATAAGTTTATACATCTTCCTGTTTAATGGCATCGGTTTCATTCAATATTGTTGGAAATTTGGGAGGAGGAGGTTATAAAACCAAGTCTCATTAGCTATTCTAGAGTCTGCTTCATATTAGTCTGTGATTTTTTAGGTGTTCATGCTTATCTCTTTCTGGAGTGGATGGAAATTATATTCTCTTACTTGTATCTACAAAACATATCACCTTACAGCAAAAGACATGTTATTGATATCTTGCTGACAGGAAGAATGGTCTGTGTTGGTGATAACCACTTCCTGTGCCCTGATCTGACCATTTATCCTTTGGGTGCCACCTCTCATGACTTCTATAGGCTTGCTGGGCACATTTTAAAATGGCCATTCTGTCAACCTTTTTATGTGGTGAGGACATCCAGACTGCTACACTTGCCAAATACAGAAAATGGCACTAGCAATAGCACAAAAGTCACCTCTGTTCTGACTCAGCTGTGGCCAATGACACAAGCTAAAACACGTGAGAAAACTGCTGCTTGTCTTGGGAAGATACACACATTCTAAAGAAAGAAAACTATTTTGGAAATTCTGGATGTGACAACCTTTCTTGTTCACACTCACTAAACACATTAGTTGAATTCTTTTGATTGTCAATTAGCAATGGTTTTGCCAAGAATACTGGTATTGATGCTGTTTTTAGCATTGAAAAATCCTGTAGGAGAAATTAGGAATTTAACACATTGTAGGTGTTAAGATTCCTGGGTGTCTGACACTATCCCTGGAACCATTATCATTAATTAACTTTTCAATCAGAAAGGCAAACAACTTTGCTGTTAGGCTTCCAGAGGAGGTTTTTTGAAAAAACAGTAAGATAATAAAGACTTGGATTGCTCCTACTTCCTGAGGCAAGTCACATCTCACATTATTGAGAACTTGGACTGAAAAGCTCATAAGGCAAGTGAGGCCAAGGTCAGGAGTCTTCAGACATCTTGGGCCAAGTGCCATTCTAGAAGAAATGGTTCTGTTCCTCAGTCACCATCTATCTATGCCCCTAGCTTTGACTCGCTCTTTTCCCAAGGAGTCATGTCCATTCCTGACACAAGGGAGACCAGAAAAGAGATCGTGAATGACAATGAAAACCTTCATGATACTGACATAAAGCAGAAAGTTGGACTGAATATGAGTTAGTAGCTTTTCATTTGTATTTGTGTAAGTTGAGTCATACAAAATTGTCATTTTTGTAATTCAAAAAGTAAAACAAAAGCAAGTTCGTATGATTCAAGCTTACATTTTTTTTCTCACTGTAAGAAAGAGGATTTAAAGAATTGTATTAGGTTAGCTAATCTGATTTCTTTTCATGCAAAACAGCTTTCTCAAGGTAAGTGATCAGAGATATAATATTTTAAATATAGAACAATCTAAAATAAAATTTTAAAGAAACAAGATGATAATATTTGATAAATAAACCTTATTTAAGCCTACTAAATTATAGGAATGATGTGTGGTTATTATCAGCTCCTGGAGCCAGAGTGCAAGGGTTCATGTCATAGCTCTGATATTTTTTCTTCACCTTAAATAGGTTACTTATGCAGTGACTCTATTTTCTCACTATTAAATTGGAAAGAAAAATTGTGCCCATTACCTAAGGTTGTTGTGAGGATTAAATGAGTTAACCACATCAAATGTTTAGGGTGGTGCTGAATAAATATTAGCCACTATAACTATTGTTACTTATAATTACCAATCATTGAATGATCCAATGGAAGAAAACTAATTAGATGTGCAGACACCTGTCTTTTGAAATAGATTTTCAATTCAGAGCAACTGATCTTAGAGCCCAGTACTATATTTTTAGGTGTCTGTGTTAGGCAAAGCTCATGTGAATGTTAGGTGATAACATTGTCAATGATGACTGAAGCATTTCACATGATGAACTTTAGGAGAAGAGCCAAGAACTCCAGTGAGCTCTAAAGATAGATCAGCCTGCACAGAATTCACCTTGTGCTAGTTTATGGGTCAGAAGTGTAATAACACCACAGTAAGCCTCTTAAAGGATAAGTAGATTGGATGAGGACAACATTATTTACTTTCTTGGTCACGATGTTCTAGCTCCTATCAAATCTCTTGTGTCTGAAATTTTGTCACAGTGATTCCTGTCACCAGGAGTTGAGCAGGGTCAACTCTTTCTTATACTCTGCAGTGAGGAACAGGAATTCTGTAAGGCTCAAGAAGTGTATATCAATGAAATTTTCACTTAGGCAGGGTGAGAGAAAAGTTCTCAATATCCCACTAAGGGATGAAATACATTTGATAGTGTTCATGGTCAAATGGCTACCAAAAATAAAAGAAGGCAGAATCCCAAACCAAGGAGAATTTTCAGGGCACTGGGCCACTACCATTCCCTTGAATGATGGATTCCCTGAAAACTGTGGAGGTCATGGACAAATGGCCACAAGTTCTAGAAAAATGGACTCCTTTCATACAACGTTTAGCAGTGGACCTGAAGAAAAGGTCTCTAGTAATCGCTCTACACTGATAATATGAGGAAAAATAGGTCATTGTGCAAAAATTCTTAACCTCCCTGATTCTCTCTTCCTCTGTCAAATGTGTTTGTTCTGACAATTCTATGACCTTGTTTAACTATCCAACTACTCCTAGTTAAAGTAACATTGCTGGAAAAGAAATATACAATTCAGCTAACTAGTTTCACTTTAATTTCACAATATTTCTTAATTGACTGCTCAACACTCTCTACAATCCTGACATTTCCCTGAAGGATTCCCTTTTCCCTTCTCCAACTTGAAAATCTGATGCCTCTGTCTGGCTCTCCTCCTCTCCTCCATTCATCAGCTGTCTCACAAAGAACACTGAGGTGTGTCTCAAAAAGAACACTGAGGCCCTCTGATAGGAGTACTCTCCTTCCACCAGCAAACTAGAAACCCGTGTCTGTGCCCATACACTCTGCCCTCCCTGCACCTCCTTTGCTCATTCTGCTTGCCTTCTCAAGGGCTTAGCTCACACAGTTCAGCCCGGTCCTCCACCTTCACCAATGTATTCCTCTCTATTGATTTTTCACCACAAAAATTATGTTTAAAAAATAAAAAACCCTCTCTTGACCATCAGATTTACAATCTACTAATAAATTAAATTTCTTTCCATTGTTTTACAACAAAACCTATTGAAAAAATTGTTTCTGTTTTCTGTCTCTGCTTTTTCTTCTCAACCCACTCCAAGAGGACTGTCTCTCCTCTTCAACTCTCTTCTAAATCTGCACTTGTAAAGGTCAACAATGATGTTCATATAGCCAAATTCAATGGTACTTGCCCATTTAATTACATTTAATAGCAAAGATCACTGTTTTCATCTCCACACACTCTCCTTGTTATTCGGTGAGGTGTCACCTTCTCTTCTCCATCCATATTTAGTCTCCAGGTAATACTAGTCATGGCTTTATATGCTGGTAAATCCCATATTTATAGCCCTCGCCCTCCACTGCTCCTCAGATCTCTGGACTCATATATCCAATTGCAGACTTGGCATGCACACTTGGCATATCAAAGTTTAAATGTCCTAAACGTTGCTATTAATATATCTTTTATCCTCCCCACACATCTGTTCCTCCCCCTGTCCTAGTAAGTGCCTCAAATTCATCCGGTTTGCACAGGCCAAAATTATATATCATCATTGATTTCTTTTTTCTCTCTCAGTTCTCAAATATAATTCACCAGCAAATACTCTAAAGTGTGTTCTTTCCTTCTTTATTTTCTGAAGGAATTCGCATAAGATTCGTGATAGTTCTTGCTAAATGTTTTATAGACTTTACCAGTGAAACTATTTGGACTTTTCTTTCTGGAAGATTTTTGATAACAATTTCAATTTACTTTAGAGAGCCATTTAAAATTTCTGTATGATCTCTCATCAGTCTTGGCAATGGGCTTTCAAGAGGTTTGTCAACTTTGTCAGCATAAAGTTGTTTAAAATATTTATTTCTTTATAGTCTGGAGAATCTTTGATGAATTCCTTTCATTCTTGATTTTAGCAATTTGTGTTTTGTTTCCTTTTTTGTTGATCAATTTAGCAATGGGCTTATTTTGTTGACGTCTATAAAGAACTACCTTTGTGCCTTATTAAATTTCCCTATTGTTTGTTTTCCTTTGTCTATGATATTTAACAAGCTAAAAATATAGCTCATTGTTGGGAAATCAACTAGGAATATGGCACATAAAAGATGTTTGGACTCTTAAAAATGTAGCACTTTTGAGCAAAAAGAGGAAAAGTGACATATTTTACTGCCTTGTGAAGATTTCTGCTGGCTTAAGTCTCTTTCTTATTATTTTTTCCCATTATTTTTAGAGTGTTTTCCCTTCCTATTCTGCCTTTCTGAGACAGATAACTACAGATGTCCCCTGTCTTAGAAACAGTTCTTCAATCCTCATGCCACAGGGCATTGCTGACTGAGGAGATCCTGAAGGTGACGGAATAACTTCTTCCAAATATTTTTCACCAAGAAGGATCTATTTCCACTTTGGACAATATGGAGAACCCCAAAGAGTATTTTGTTTTGTAGATTATACGTATGATTATCTATGACTATATGCTATATTAAAAATGAAAACAGACTTTGTAAATATTTACTTATTTTAAAATAATAACATCTATTATGCATAGAAAAGTTATACTTTTATATGAAATAACTATTTTATATAAATATTAAAAATATTATAACTTATTGAGAAGTTTCATTGCTTTACATTTCTATATATCTCTTGTTATCTGGCTTTACAGAAGACAAGTAGATTCTCATTTCTGCTTTTGCTTTCAGTCTGTTATATATATATTTTTTGATTGGAGTATATTAAGAAAATGCAGCCTCACACAATATGTAGTTGGAGGCTGGGCGTGGTGGCTCATAGCTGTAATTCCAGTCCTTCGGGATGCCAAAGTGGGAGGATCATTTGAGGCCAGAGGTTTGAGATCTGACTGGGCAACATAGTGAGACCTCATCTCTACAAAAAATTTTTAAACATTAACTGGGCCTGGAGATGCTTGCCTATAATGCCAGCTACTAAGAAAGCTGAGGTTGGAAGACTGCTTGAGCTCAGGAGTTTGAGGCTGCAGTGAGCTAAGATTATGCCACTTCACTCCATTCTGGGTGACAGAGTGAGAACCTGCCTCTAAAAAACAAAAACAAACAAAAACAAAAACAAAAGCAAAAACCCAACAAATACGTAGTTGGAAAAGGTAGGATTAATTTTGATAGCTTCTTTAGATAATTGTGGATATTCTCCTTTGATGCTACACTAAAACTCAGTGAATGGTAGCTTTTAAAGAGTAATTACCATGTTGAATATGAAATCATGTATATAAACATGTCATATACTCTTATGTTAAAATCCACTATTCTACCTTGAACTTTGACTAGATATTTTATCAAGTGTTTTTTTTCTTGTTTTTTTTTGTTTTTGTTTTTGGTAAGATCATGCATTGGTCATCTGAAGACTATTAGTCCTCTGAGTTACACAGATTGTCCAAAGATGACATATTATACAACATTTAAAAATCACATTTGTTAGTATCATAACTAATATTGACACATAAATGTTTAAATATTTCTTATTTGGAATTATCGAGTTTATGGGAGCAGATAACAAGTTTTTCAAAATTCTAAATTTCATTTGAAAGCTCAAATTCTTTATTATTGGCAACAAAATGTTTGATTTCCTTGAAACGATAAGCTCACTTCATTCATTTTCAACAAAATGTCTTCCAAATAACGAAGTCTGAATAATCATTCTTTGTCAGTCATTATTTAAAGTGTAATCCTATGAAAAACATGGCTAGTTCAGCTCACAACTCTAACAAACAGATGAGTGCTTTTCCTCAAGACTACCAGTCCACTTTCTACTTTGGAATAAAGCTGAAGTGCCTTATGCGTCATCCCATTTTGTCATGCAAAATAGTAAAAAATATGTGTACCCCAGGGTTTAGATTTAATGAAATTAATATGTTCTGCTTTATCATTATTTTCTTCAGTGAAAGTATCCCTTTCTTTCTTACTACAAGTGTACGACGCCAATTACAATGACCACTGGTACACTGCCTTGATTGTACCAAGGCTCCAGCAGTTTTACCCATAACTGCTTTTGCACCATCAGTGCAATGGCCAACAAAGTGAAAATAGGCAAGTTACAGCTTAGTATTTTTATGGAAATAACTTTCTCAAAGTGTCTTGGGTGATCCTCGGACTTCTATGGACCACGCTTTAAGAACCTCTGGCCTTGATCAATGAGAACAGGTGTGTGTATGTGTGTGTGTGTGTGTGTGTATGTTTATTTATATATATTTATAATGCTTTTTCTTTTTTTTGTTGGTTTTTTTTTGTCTTTTTTTTTGAGATGGAGTCTCACTCTGTCTCCCAGGCCAGAGTGCAGTGGCGCGATCTCCGCTCACTGCAAGCTCCGCCTCCTGGGTTTACGCCATTCTCCTGCCTCAGCCTCCAGAGTAGCTGGGACTACAGGCGCCCGCCACCTCGCCCGGCTAATTTTTTGTATTTTTAGTAGAAACGGGGTTTCACCATGTTAGCCAGGATGGTCGTGATCTCCTGACCGCGTGATCCACTCGCCTCGGCTTCCCAAAGTGCTGGGATTACAGGCGTGAGCCACCGTGCCCGGCCTATATTGCTTTTTCTACTAAAAATTTATTTTTCAATATATAGTATGTTATTTATTGGATATAAACATGGAGAATATAATATGAGCAAGAATAAGGCAATGCAAATATCTGGAGAGAATTTAAGAATCTTTTCTTATGACCTAAGTGGTTTAATCACTGTGTAACCAATCTTCTTGCCTACGATTGTTTTACATATGTAATTTTTATACAGTAGATCCCCAAAAGTAAGCTTTTAATGAGCTGTTTTCACTTATTACAACAATAGCAGCTGCCCCATGTGGAACCATGAGTATATGTGTGGCACTCTGTTAAGTACTTAATATTCATTAATTCATTTGATCCTCACAGCAATGTTGTGATGTGGGAATTATTATCCCTATCAAATAGATGCATGCCTGATAACTACTTAACAAAAATGTGTTGAAAGTATGAAGTCACTTTGTCTAAGGTTCCTTCCACCTACAATCACCTCTCCCACCAGCAGCCAGTCAGTGGTAGAACCGAGACTAAAAATCGGCCAGCTTGAAAGCCTAGATGTGTTACAAAATGGTGTTAACCATCCCAGTAGAACAAACACATTACATTTGGCTGCTTAACTCAGCTAATTGATTCAGAATGTTACTTTTCTGGCTCTCTGGAGTCAGAAAATGTGAACTGAGTAGTTGCCATCTGAAAAATCCCTTCCTCTGAAAGGGCCCGTGGTCAATGTAGCCCAATACTATATTTGTGGCATCATAACCCAAAGTAGAAACTTTTTCAGTAACTACACCAGCTCACCCTCTACCTTACTTCTCTAATCATCCCAACTGATTGTGTAGCTTAAACAGTGACTTATAGTGAGTGCAGCTTGATCATGTAGCTTAGTGAGCTGGGATGGTTACAGAAGTAAGTTACAGGGTGAGCTGGTATAGTGTAATAAAGAATTTTAGAGGATGTGTTTCTGTAGCCAGAAGTACCTTACAAGTGCTTTTTATTAATTTTTCCCTTCTAATGGCTTATTCATACTCTGCATGGGGCATTTTGACACAGATAGTGAACACAACTGAAAAACTTTTAAAACAAACTTTAAAAAGCAATTTTTTTTTTCCAAGGGCCTAGACACACTTGACAATGTTGGGGGAAATTTTCAGTAAAATTGCTTTGATCTCTAAGGTGCTTCAGGGTTCATAGAGAAAATTTCTCAAAGTATGCAAATAAGAATAAGATTCTATCTTAAAATAACTGAAAACCCTTTAGTAATAAAGTATATTGCACTCATTTTCTCTTCAACTATCTCATATGGAAAAAACACTGTAATAAATATCTTTTCTTCTTTTTTCATCTGCTAAAAGTTCAAGTCAGTTACAAAAAGACATTCCTTTCCTGCTACATGAAGAGCAGAATACTGACAGAGAACATAAAAGTTAATTTCCTTATATCTTCCAAGAGACTGCAATTCATTTGTAACATAATACAATGTGACTGAAATTTCAAGTTACTAAAACTGGTGATATTCTAATATTCCAGAATGTCTCACTTTGGCATTTGGCTGGTTGGTGCCTGTGAACTCACCATTTCAATCAAAACAGACTAGCTCAATTTCCTTGTCTGAGGCTTCATGAGAACTTATGGTTTAAGAGTGTTTTCCACACATCTTAACTATGATATTTAACAAGCTAAAAATATAGTTCATTGTTGGGAAATCAACTAGGAATATGGCACATAAAAGATGTTTGAACTCTTAAAAATGTAGTGCTCTTGAGGAAAAAGAGGAAAAGTGACATATTTTACTGCCTCGTGAAGATTTCTGGTAGCTTAAGTCTCTTTCTTACTAATTTCCCACATTATTTTAGGGCATTTTCCCTTCCTCTTCTCCCTTTCTGAGAGAGAACTACAGATGTCCCCTATCTTGGAAACAGTTCTTCAGTCGTCATGCCACAGGGCATTACTGACTGAGGAGATCCTGAAGGTGATGGCATAACTTGTTCCAGAAGGTATTTAATTTTTGGCCATTTGAATACAAGGAATTGTGTTTCCTTCCTTGTGCTTGATCACATACCTATTTGCCATTGGAAAGGTAAATTGTTTTCATTTGTCAGCCACAAAAAAAAAAAAAAAAAAAAAAATCCTGATCTTTATAAGATTTCTTATAGTTGTCTTTCTGTTGGAAAATTTAAAGCCTATTAGTAAAATTAATGTGAACGTAAATTTAACCAAAGCTTTATAAGTAGATTTTGCTTTGGGAGTATTAGTTTTTAAAATAACGTTGGTTTAATGATGATTTAAAACAACTTCAACTTACAGATTTTTGGAACTATTTGTCAAAATCTCTCAACATAATCCCGCACTCACTATAAGTCACTGTTTACTCTCTCCTGAGATCAGGTGGGTCCTTGTGGGAGGGACCTTCTTTAATCAGAAAGGTCTACTTTCTTGGTTGTTTATATTTCTACAGGGCCTGTTTTCTCAAAAGATTTGAAATATTTGACATACATACTTCCTGGAATTTTATAATTGTGTGATAATCTTTTTCCCATACATTTCAATTATTTAAAAAAATCAGAAGGTTAAATTCCCTAGCCAAAATTTAAAAGCTTATACTCATTTAATTGACCCTATCCTACTCAGCTTTTTCCTACTGTGTAAGTAAAGCAAATGTTTTCATTCTGTATTCCATTTTGATCATTCCATTTTGATATTTCGTTGGCTCACTTATGAAAAAAGGAAAACATAAAATCAATGAAAAAAATTTTAGTTATTCTAGAGAATATTTAGCTATCAACATTCACTGAGACAGTTAGCATGGCTCAATTGAAGTACAGCTGAAGTTGTTTTAATAGCTTCTTTTAGTCTGAAGATAAACACTCATCAGGACACAGATAGTCCTCTGATCTTTCTACAAGATTCTAGTGAATCAAAATCATCAAGGTACAGAGCTTTTTCTTGTCTCAAGAGGAGGCATCAAAAATTTCAGTTTCGCAAGATAGGAAGAATTCTGGATTTTACAAAAAAATATTCCATGTGTTTCTATTCCAAACAGAAATTAACACAAAATAGAAGACACATGCTACTTTTTAAAAGTTACATGGGGACGAAATAGATAAATAGAAAAACACAACAGGAGAGTTACTAGATTATCCAGAGTTCTCTGTTTAACCTGTCACCACTAAAACTATTTTTTTAAAAGATAATGGGAATCTAGGATTATATAAATAAAATTAGTCATGCATTAGAGTATAGACTAACCTGATATAACAAATATGCCTACTACAATAGAGTGGCTTAGATGAGAAAGAGGATTATTTCTTCTTCACATAACCATAGAGATAGATGAGCAGTTCAAAGTAGATAGGTGGCTCTGCTCCAGTAGGTCTTTCAGGAACCCAGGCTTTTTATAATCTTGTTTGCTCTAACATTTTCTGGGATGTTATCCACATTGTGGAGGCCTGCTCTTGGCTAAGTGCATTCTAGACGGAGTGTGTGGTTTAAGAGAATACTTAGAGGTAAGAATAGGATAGTGAAGAACTGGGTCAAAGTTATATATGACTGTGTAAAGGGATATATAGATACATAAGTGATACATGCATTTATTAGTGTGAGTGTGTATAAATATACAAAAGTGTGTAGGAACAAAGGATTGTAAAGAGAAATGGAAATGAGAGATTCTGAGCCATTTTAGAGAAAAGGTTTAAAGCAAAACTCTAAAAATAAGGTGATACTAGTAAATCATGGGCAAGAAAGACATTTGTACTAGTTATCCTGAGAACTGACTCAAGATAATATAGTCTGGAAGGTGGGAAGTCTAGAGAGGAAAATAGTGCTATTTTTATAGTAGTTTTATAAATCACAGGTTAATAACTCGATATCAAGGAGGCGCAATGAAAGTAGGATGAGTAGCCACTTTCAACTATTCAGGTATCATGTAGATTCCTAACAGGAAGAAAAAAGCAGAGTGACTGTGCATATACGTATACATCTTATCGTTCAATTTCTGAGAGGCATGGTATCTCCCCAGAATTTTCAAGAAGACAGATTTGAGTAAGAAAGCACTCACTCCCTTATGATTAGTAAGCTCAAATTGACAATGACCCTCTAAAGCAGCGGTTACAAAACATCTTTGTAAAGGGTCAGATAGTGAATATTTTAGGATATTTTGTGCCACACAGCCTCTGTCATAACTTCTCACTTCTGTCATTGAGTGGCAAAAGTAACCATACGCAATATAAAAAGAAATGAATGTAGTTGTGTCCCAATAAAACTTTATTTATAAATAAGAGGTGCAGGGCTACGTTTGATCCACATGTCATACTTTATTGATCTCTATTCATTCTGAGGCAATGAAATGGGAATTAGGTAAATTAGGCAAATTTCTTTTGAGTTGCAAGTTTATGAACATTTATAAATAAATTGAACTCTACTATATATAAAATATTTACAAAAATGAAGAAGGGGAAAAATGCAAAATAAGCAGTATACTTTAACAGGTAATGAAGAAAATATTGATGACACCAGAAGACAGAGATGCTTTGAAAGAGAAGATAATAAATGTTATTTTAATTATATATAAATATCACTTCCTTTGTAAACGTTTGGATTCTAAGAAAATACTGACAAGACCAGCATAACTTGTATGCAGAAAACTACAAAGTATTAAAACTATATTTAAAATTATTTACAATAAATATGGACAAATTAATAATGATTAAATAGTTCATTTTAAGGGCTTGTTTTCTTTCTTTCTCTTCCTTCCTTCCTTCCCTCCCTCCATCTCTTCCTCCCTCCCTCTCTTTCTCCTTCCTTCCATCTTTCTTTCCTTCCTTCTTTCCTTCCTTCCCCTCTCTCTCTCCTCCTTGCCTCTCTTCTTTCTTCCTTTTTTTAAATCTATAATTAATGTAGTCTGTCAGTTCTTTCAAAAAGAATTCATCTGGTATAGATATAATAATTCTAAATCTCATTCTAGTCTTTCAAAAAAACTTCATAATATGAAAAGGTATATCAGGGGAAAGTATGCAATTCCAAATAACATAACAATTGAAAGTTATTATTGTCTCCAAGTAATTTTAAATGCTAAATATTTTTATTTTTATGCAACACTGTAGAGCTTATAAAAATATGAATATCATTTTGAAGTATTACATTAGAAAAAAATTTTATAATAATGTTTGAGACCCAAACAGAATTTTTTAATAAGATGTATGACCACATATTTTTCTCTAAGGTAATACAAGTCATCAGAAATAATTGCCTTAACTACTCTGGAAAGTCAAGTGAAAAATAGCAATTATCTCAACGTCTCACTCTAGGCTAAAAACAATAAACATTTCATTTATGAATGTATCTGTCTGCCTCAAGATCTTGCCCTTGGTCTATTTGCCATCCAGATTTTTTATCTATCTATCTATCTATCTATCTATCTATCTATCTATCTATCTATCTATCTATCTATCTATCTATCTTTAGAGAAAGGATCTTTCTTTGTCACCCAGGCTGGAGTACAGTGGTGGGATCATGGCTCACTGTAGCTTCAAACTCCTGCGCTCAAGCAATTCTCCCACCTCAGCCTCCCAGGCAGCTGGGACTACAGATGCACACCACCATACCTAGCTATTTATTTTTAAGTTTTTGTATAGGTGGAGTCTTGCTGTGTTGCCCAGGCTTGTCTCAAACTCCTGGCCTTAAGCAATCCTCCTGTCTTAGCCTCCCAAAACATGGGCACTAGAGGTATGAGCCACCACTCTCAGCCTGTTCTGATTTTTGGCAGTACTAAACAGGAGAGGACTTTGGACCAAATTTGCTGCTTCTAATCAATGGTAAGCATTTCTCTATACTGATGTTATTATTTCTCACCAGTGAAAAACCCAATTTGGAAATCTTGAAAAAGATGAGTGGCATTCTGAGATAATGGCCTATACTCGAGGTGTCCCACAGTCTATAAAATGTTTTCATCCAGGCTGGGCACGGTGGCTCATACCTGTAATCCCAGTGCTTTGGGAGGCCAAGGCAGGTGGATCACATGAGGTCAGGAGTTCGAGACCAGCCTGGCCAACATGGTGAAACCCCATATCTACTAAAAATACAAAAATTAGCCAAGCATGGTGGCAGACGCCTGTAATCTCAACCACTTGGGAGCATGAGGCAGGAGAATTGCTAGAACCCAGGAGGCAAGAGATTGCAGTGAGCCGAGATGGCACCATTGCACTCCAGTCCAGGCAACAGCAAAACGCCATCTCAAAAAAAAAAAAAAAAGTTTTTATCTAAATGACGGAATTTCAGACTTCCTACCACCCATTAAAGTAGGCAGGTCAAAGGATGTGATTCTTATTTTCTAAAGGAGAACATAAACTCTGAGAAGTGAAGCAAACTGCAGCCAGTAAGAAAGATCTGAAAAAAGAGCAAGGTCCCATTTTCTGAGAATACTTATCTAGTTCACTTCTGTTTCAGGTCTGTCAATTTTTCCATTTCAATATGTCCAGAGTCCATGCCCTCTTTCCACTCCAGCTGAGAACTTTGAAGTGAACTTTGTCATAGTTACTGGGAAAAAAATAATGACAACAACAAAACATATAAAAAGTGAAATAGTAACTATATGAAGTCTCCCACTACAATCACTTGACTATGAGCCAAAACACTGGAGTTCCTGGCCCTCCTACTCTACATTAATTGTGTGTCCTTGAACAAATCAAACAACCTGTCTGGCACTCCATTTCCTTATCTAAAAAAAATGAAAGGGCTTCTAAGATCTCTCCTACATATAACGTTCTAAATATTAGTAAAAGAATCTATATTCAAAAAAACTTGTTATGTTGCTCCTTCTTAGAATAGTTGGAATGAGCTACAGACTACAATATTGCAGCTGCCAATTCTTTAACAATTTGGATTGTGTAGCACTAACTTAAATCCACCTGTGGGAATAGAATTGGAGGCAATACACTGTCTCAGCTTGCTCTGTTTTCATTTTCAAAACCACTAAGGGAAGTAGGGTTGAAACTTGTTTTGGAAAAATACAGAAACACTATATCAAATTTGACAAGAAAGATAACTCTTTGACATATTAATGACTTTTGATTATATTAGCAATTTCCTATTGCATTGTTTTCAGATTTGGTTATGTTGGCACAAAATAAAAAACAATATGGTTGCAATTTAATTTAACTTATTAAGACTCCCTAACATAGGGCACAGGTGCATGCTATTTGAATATATTTAGCTAGTACAGCCTAAATTTTACATTGATCAATTGCAGGTTTGATTAGACTGACATCCGTGGGAGTGCCTGACCTGCATTTTCTGAATCTCTCCTTGGAGCCATCTTGCCTCTCTTATCTTCATCACTAAGCCTCAATCATAACTTGAAGAATTTCCAAGATAAAATGGTCAGCCTCACAATCAACAGCATCAGCTCTGTGCTCTTCTTTCCTCTTTCCCATTTCAGCTTCTGACCCTTCAACAGATGATTGAAAAAAGAAAAAAAGAGACATATTCCTTAACAGTGCCCACACTGCTGCCCACACATGTATCTTTGGATCCAGCAGACAGACCTGTGGTCAGTGCCTTTTTTGCTATTGCTTTATAAGGCAAGGTCATCCAGTTCAATTCAGAGGATAGATGCTGAACGGCTACGTCTCTGATTCCAGAAAGTAGCTTGCTGTCCAAACACATAATTAAGGAGGGCAGTAAGATGTATTCCAGAATGATGATGAAATATTTCGGGGAAGAGTCTGGTGTAATCAGTAGCACGCCCACCTCGCCATGACCATATTTGGCTAACAGGAGTCTATTTTTCTTACTTCGTGAAGATTTAAGGTCAAGTCTATTAATGGTTTCTACAAATATAATTTAAGTGCAATATTCATTCATACCAAATTAATCACACATAATCTAATAACTACAATGCTGTGTAGAATGCTGGAGGACTCGTGTCAGTTTCTATGGTATGAAGAATTTTCCAAATACCTTTATCAGGTTATGAAGTCTCTCTTTGCTTTATCATTTTGGATTGTAATCTGAAAAATATAATACATGTCTCCTACTTACTTTACAAGAATCAAAATAAAAAATGTATTTAATGAATCTTAAGCCTGCTGAGAAAAAGATCTCTGTAAATATGTGATGTATTTCCACTAATTTACCTCCTCTAATTTGTTGGTTCTAGCAGTTACTTTTTTCTCCACATTTAAATTAAATCATTAGGAATCTTAGTTTCTGAAGTGCCTTATTTAAATAAATGTCTTAGCTATCTCCACTACCAACCACTTTTCTTCTTAAAGCATATCTGTTGGATTTAGAGAAGAACAATAGATTGTTAACCAAAAGGTGGGAAGAAATTTTGACTTTCTCTGTGTCTTAATAGGAAATACATCTTCATACCTAAGCAAAATTTCATTTATTGTGAAAACAAAAAACAGCTTCTATGGAGGAACTTTTCAAAAGTATTTACTAAAACACAGAAGAAACATTGTCCACCCTCATTTAGCCCCCCACCCTAAATACCATGTCTCTTTCCTAAAAAGTACGGTACTTCCAAAAAGTACAGCATAAATAGGGAAAATGGAAATATAGCTTCATGTGTCATGCACCTTCTAATTACAGGGTTATATTAGTATTACTAAGAAACTCTGTTTACAATTATGATTCCAAAGGAAAGCAAACCCAGGAGCAGATGAGTAACAGTTTAGGTCCAAATGGAAACTTTTGTATATTTTACTTTTTAAGAAATTCCAGAACATTTTTCGTAACTAATCCTTCTGATAGAGCAGAACAAGAGAAGAAGGCAAGAATGTGATGTGTTGCTCATTCACTCCGTCTGTAGCTGTAAACTCCCTTGGCCCATAGAGAATACAATTCTAGCAAGAGCATTTTGAATCATAACTCCTCTTTCCTTGTCTGCATTGCTTCAAGAAGTTAAAGTACTTTTAAAAGATCTTTGGAAAATGGAGATCCTCTAAACTTATTTTTCTAGACTTTTCTACACATCTACCAGGATGAACTCCCAGAGCTTAGTCTTTTCTGAAAAGAACAGAACTTGTCATCTGGTGACAGAAGATGAAGAGCAGGCTTTCAAACCCTTTCTTTGAGTCTAGATAGAGAAATTATAGTGGAGAATTTATAAAACCCACATTCCACATGATTCTGTTCAAGCCTTGTTGGAAACTATAAAAATAGATTTAGAGTATTTCTGCTTGAAAATCACCTCAGACATGTCACTGAAATAAAAGAGATGATTAGAAAGAAAAATGAGGAGTCAGAATTGCATGACTGTGATACCATTTCAGAGAGAACAGATTCCCTGGTGACTATCTTAACTTTCTACTTCATTTTACCTGTGTAAATAGAGCCTCAGAAAATTCTTCTTTCTCCTCTTTTCCCTCTCTAGAAAGAAATTCTCATTTTATTGTAGCTGATTTCTCAATGTAGCAATTTGAGATTTGCTATCTGAAAATTCATTTTACATTCAATTTACTCAACTTATTACTTCAATACTATTTGTCTGAATTTTTATTTCAGTAAATGTAAAATAAACCGTATTAAGATTCAAGGGAAATGAACACAGTAGTGCAGATATTTCTTCAACACACAGATTTCAGTTCCTTTGGATCTATACCCAGAAGTGGGATGGCTGAATCATATGTTAGTTCTATTTTTAGTTTTCTGAGGAACTTTCATACTATTTCCAATAATGGCTGTACTGCATTAATTTACATTCCCACCAACAATGAACAAGCATTCTCTTTTCTCCATTTCTTCCATAGCTAATATGATGAAGCAACCGAAGTGTCCATCAGCAGATGAATGTGAAAGGAAATGTGGCATGCCTTATATACAACGGAATACTATTCAACCTTTAAAAAGAAGAACATTCTGTCATCTGCTACAACATGGATAAACCTGGAGGACACTATGCTAAGTGAAATAAGACGGTCACTGAAAGACAAATACCACATGATCTCACCTGTGGACAGAATCTAAAAAAGTCATAATGATAGACATGGAGAGTAGAATGGTGGTTATCAGAGGCTGCCTGGGGCAGGGAAGGGATGGAGAAAGGAGGGTGTTGATCAAAAGAGACAAAGTTTCATCTAGACAGCAGGAGTAAGTTTTAGTGATCTATTTCACAGAATAGTGACTATAATAAATAATAATGCATTGTATATTCACATTGCTTAAATATTAGGTTTTAGATGTTCTCACTACCAAAAATTGATATGTGAGGTGATGAGTATGTTAATTCACTTGATTTAATCATCTCACAATGTAAACATATATCAAAACATTACATTAAACACCATAGATACCTATAATTGTTATAATTTGCCAATTAAAAATAAAATAAAATTTTAAAGATAAAATATGAATTTTCAAGAAGATTCAAGAACAGGTATAATAGATAGGAGCAACTTTTCAATATTTAACCATCTTCCAAAATTGAGAACTTCATAAAAGTATTCCTTTCATTGCCTTCATCTGGCATGTTTCTTTTTATTAAGATCAATGATTTGACAGAGAAATATGACTGAGATACAAAATCTGAGATAGCAGATCTCAAATTGCTACACTGAGAAATCAGCTACAGTAGAATGAGAATTTCTTTCTGGAGAGGTAAAAGAGGAGAAAGAAGAAATTGCCGAGGCTGTATTTACATGGGTAAAATAAAGTAGAAGGTTAAAATAGTCAGGGAATCTGGTCTCTCTGAAATGGTATCTCAGTCATTTTTCTTTATACAGAAATATATTTCAACCAGGAAGAACTTCTTAAGTAGAAACATTCCTATAATCTTCTTTATTTCCATCTATCTAATAAAATTTGTCAGACACCTTAAAAATAAAATGGAAGAAAATTTTCTTTTTAGATAGTTCACATTATGACTGCATTCAACAAGCAGATTTTAAAAATACAATTAATATGGTTATTTCTTTAAAGGTCACAAGTTTGTGTCATGTAAACCAATGATTTAGATAGCTGGGAAATACTCCATTTTTATTAAGATGTTTCTACCATATTGAAATAATTGGTGCCTCATTTGTAGTTCAGTCAACTGGGTTTAAAGGTAAAATTAAAAGCCACTTAAGCATCCTTTAAAAGTCCCAATGACTTTCTTGTACCACAGGGGACAAGCTATACACATATTTTTAACATTGATCTTAATAGAAAATGCATTTTTTCTCAGACATGTGGGTAATTCCATGCTACACAGAATAGAATGTGTGAATGTGTTTCGTATTGTGGGTATGTTAATCACAGAGAACACTTACAAAGTCGCTTTTGATTTGCCTTTCTTATCATTATAAAATATTTGTTTTCACTGTAAAAACAGCATACAGAAATATAAAAAGAGATTAAAAATCACTTATAACCCCTCATCCTCCACCACCCACTGATATTCACCTGTTGTTTCTCCAGAGAGGTGGAAAATACTAGTGTTGAGTTTGAGTTTTAATGCCTTGGGAAGATTGGAGATAGAGCCTTGAATGTCCAAGAGAAGGGAGGCTTGAGTAGAAATCTTCTATTAAAGTCTAGATCCTCAAAAAATTTTAGGCTAATGGTAAAATTTTAAAAAGAAACTGTGCAGGAATCTTGTATGTTTTTGTCTGGGTTCTGGAAGTGGAGCCTCCGCTGAAGATAATAAAAATCCTGGGCTATATGTCCCATGGGTTTGTGCTTTGGGATCTGCCAAGAAGAGAAATCAAATACAGAAATTAATTATTTATTTGAACCATTTGAAAATTAAATGTGCCACCCATTGTAAAAGGACTCTCCCATGGTAGGGTGGGAACATCAAGACCTTTCAATATTAGGAAAACAATCTGAAAGATACTAGAAAGCTGTATGTTAAGAATGATTAAGGATCAGAAGAAAAAATCAAAATATAAAGAGAATAGCAAACAATGAAGAAAGAATAGGTTTATCAGAAAAAGAGCCAAATAGAAATTCTAGAAATGTTTTCTTCCCTTCCCAGAGACCTCCTAATACTGGACACCTTTGGGGCTTAGCTCTCTTCTGTTTACTCTCACAACTTAATGACCTCATCTCCCTTAACCGCAGACTCCTCCAAGACCTTCACTTGAATATCTAAAAGATATCTCAAGCTTAATATATCCACAATTGAACTAAATCTCACTCTCACATCTGCTTTACCATAGTTATCCCCATCTCAGTTAGGGGCACTACTCTTGCTCTGTTTCATCACATGCACATTATCTGTTGTTAAATACAGTGGGTTCTACTCTCAGGATAGACTAGAATTGAACGCTGTCCTGTCTCTATCCCTCACACCCTGTTCTGAGCACTCATCATCCTGCCTTTCCTGGAGTACTGGTCTCTTGGCTTCCATTCTTGATCCCTACAGTATGTACTCAACATAGTGTTACCAAAACATCAGTCTAGGTCCTGCTGCTCACAGGACAGGAACCCAATCACTGATACGATGAGTATTGCCAACAAGGCTTTAATCAGCTGCTGCAGCCAAGGAGATTAAAGATCAGTCTCAATCCCTGACTGACTAAAGTTAAGGGATTATATACCAGGGAAGAAATGTAACTATGTGTTGGAAAACAGGAACTAGGGAGGGGTAAGAAAGCAATCATGAGGAGGATGGGTCTGTCATCTCATTGTCTAGATGTGGTGATCTGGTCAGTTTTAGTTCTTCGATACTTTTTGAGAGGTGTGAAGGTTGTTTCCTGCTGAAGGAACTCTGATAAAACAAATGTAAGTTTCAAGTTTTAATACCAGAAGGATGAATCTCTATATTTATCAAAACAACAACAACAAAAAACTGCCTATGGGACTACTGGGTCAGTTTCAATAGCAATCAGAAGTACATCAAAGCTTGTCATTCTTCACTCAGAATTTTCTAGTGGCTGCCGATTTCACTCAGAGGAAAAGCCAAAGTTCTGAAAATGTTCCACAATGCTCAAGGAGTTCTGGCCCCCATTATCTCTAAGAGCACCCACACTGATCTCTCTTTGCTCCCTCTGCTCCAGCCACACTGGCCTCCGTCTGTTCCTCAAAACTCTAGGTCTTTGCAGTTCTCTCCTTCCCTTTTTCAGATCTTAGTTGACATATCAACCCTCCGTGAGCCCTTTCCTGTTCAAAATTGAACATTCTTTCCAACACTCGGTATCACCTGTCTCTCTTCTTTTCTTTTTAGAAGCTATTCCCTCTCATATAGTATAATGTATTGATATGTTTAGTGTCTCCCTAAATGGAATATAAGCTCTCTGTCAGTGGGACTTTTGTATGTTTTTTGACTAATGGGATTTGAAAAAAAAAAAAACCAAAAAACTTCTGATGAAGGCCAGGCATAGTGGTTCATGCCTATAATTTCAGCCCTTTGGGAGGCTGAGATGGGAGAATCACTTGAGTTCAGAAGTTCGAGATCAGCCCTGGCAACATAGTGAGATCTTATCTCTATAAAAATATGTGTGCCTATGGTCCCAGCTACTCAGGAGGCTGAATTGGGAGGATTACTCGAACCTGAGAGGTCGAGGTTGCAGTGAGCTGTGGTCATGCCACTGCACTCCAGCCTGAGTGACAAGACCGTAGCAGAGGGCTTTAAGGCCAAATCTGGGAATACTGGGGAAAGTTGTCACCGTAAGTTAGAAGATGGCAAATGTGTTCTTTGTTGTGGACAAGTTGTGTTTTGAACATTTAAAACAAAATGTCTTACAAAGCAATTTGGTCTTAGAGATACAATTTGGTCTTAGACCAAAATTTCTCTCTTTTGGTTGTTCTCAGGTTTGTTATAAAAAATTCTCAAGTTTAAAGGTAGTGTTTTAAAAACATTATGTATTTTATAAAAGCATTTCAACACCAGAGACCTTAGGAAAAATGAGACTTTCCCAACTCCACGAAAACTATATTTTAAACAATTTCAATTTTACTTTCCCCTGTCTATTATGAATTGCATTTATTACATGATAAAGTCATAAAAATTGAATAGATTTTTAGTTGAAGTAACACTTACTCTCAATCTTGAAAACATTAAACAAAGAAATTTATTTAGAAGGAATTTTTAGGATGGGCATTTAAAATTTTAAAGCCTTGATTGTTCTCCTGTTAATCTTGTTCATTTCAAAATGTAGTCTTTGATTGTATGCCAGAAGACTTCAATTTTTGCTTTACTAAGAAGTTGTCTTGACAGATGAGGATATTGTCCATACTCTGGCTTGTGATCCTTCTCAACATTGTCCTGGTAAATTTTATACAAATATAATTTTACAAAGGTTTATTTTGTTTCTCACCATCCCTTGGGAACTTGGACTTGGCAACCTCCTATTAGTGATTATAATATTCAGCTAAAGTTGAATCAAGACACAGGCTGTGATGCATTCTATTTAATTTCTAGAGCATTAGCAGAAGGTTTAATGAGAGTATTGTAATACCATTTAATGAAAGGTGGGAGTTTTTAAATTCTTTGGCAGTATGAATAAATAGAGTTTGATTAGATTTCAAGAAGTAGTTTAAGATTCATCATTTTCTTACATATTTGAACAGTCTACCAATATTTTAGTATTAGAAAAACTCAGAAGTGTTAACTTTTTAAAACAAGTTAGATATATATTTTAATAGGTTATATCTATTAAATAGGTTATATCTAGGTTTAATAGGTTAATAGGCATTGAGATATATCTGCATTGGAAAAATTTATACCTTAATGGCTTAATGGGTCACAGGAGTTCATTCCACATCATTCATTCATTCATTCGGTCGGTCGGCCATTCATTCATTCATTCATTCATTCATTCATTCATTACTGTCATCTCCCCATCCTCCTTTCTTCTAAATACCAAAGTGGCTCAAAGCTCAGTCCTTTGGTCTGTTATCAACCTACTGACTTCCTTTTGCTGTGATCCAGTTTCATCTGAAGACATTAAATTCCAACAATGTGCTGATGACACTAAAATTTGTATCTCCTATCCAGAACTCTCTCCTGAATTCAGAACCATAAATTCCATGACTTACATGCAATCTCTCTGCAACGAACTGAAGTCTCTGTACCTCCCAGATTCATATATTAAAACTCTTAACACCCAGTGTGATAGTATTAGAAGGTGTGACCTTTGGGAGTTTCCACCCTTATAAATGGGATTAGTGCCCTTATAAAAGGGACCTCAGAGAGCTCTCTCTTATTCTATTTCTGCCATGTGAGGATACAATGAGAAGATGGTAGTCTCCAACTTGGACACAATGAGAAGATGGTAGGCTCCAACCTTCATCAAAATCTGACCACGCTGGCACACTGATCTTGGACTTCTAGCCTCCAGAAAGTTGAGAAATACATTTGTGTTGTTTATAAGTTACACAGTCTGTGGTGTACTTTGCTATAGCTGCAAGAACTGAGACACTCTCCTTAAGATATCTCACAGCTCTATTAATATATCCAAAACTTAAGTTTCTGATATCCAACATCTCACCCCCAGTTCAGTTCCTCCTACAGTCTTTCCACCTTATTAAGTATACTCTAGTTTCACCTGTTTTCTCAGCATAATTATTAATTGTATCCTTTTTAAGTACTCTTAAGGGTATAGTAGTACCTGTTAAGTACTCTTAAGTGCCCTTCAAAAATACCATCTTAAAGTTTCAGAAGTCATGATCTACTAATATGCTCACATTAGTTAAGGATAATTCAATTTTTCAGTCGCTTAGGTTTCGAAACTATATCTATACTGCCTTTCTTTCTCCCACATTCCATATCTAGTTTATCAGTAAATATCGTGGGACTCAGTTATATATAGAATTCACCACACTGTTTCAAGCCAGCATCATCTGTTGTCTGGGTGATTGCATAGTTAAAATGTATGTCAGATGATGTTGCTCCTCTGAGTCAGAACCTCAGCTAGGTGACTAAATTTTGTTCCCTTGTAATAGACCGCTCTAATACTAGTATTTCGTAGCTTGCTTGGAATTGGCGATGTAACCCACCTTCGTGAAATTCCCCATCACTATGTTTCTCTTACCTGTTGGAACAGCTGCCACTTTTATCTTGCCCACTTGCCTTACCTGTGGGCTGTGACTGATTCCTGGCCGCTAAGGTTGCCAGACTGGACTTTGGTTCCAGTATTTTGTATGTATAGCTGTATCTGCTTTCTTCATTTTATCCTGCTTCACTCAGCCATGCTTGGTAAGTCCTGAATGACCCTAGTCATTCCCAATATGCCCCATTTTGCTTCACATAACCAGGCCAGACCTGTTTGGTTGCTTAATTAAGACCACCAACATCTTGAAGCAAAGGAGAAAACCAAGTTCATTAGGAGGATGAACTAGCTGTGTACCAATGGTAGAAGTGTCCATGATATTTTGCACAAATATATATACCATCAAATTATTTATTCTTTGAATTGATCTGAAGAGGGTATCTAGATGGGCATTAGAATTCATACTATAATGTTAATTTACAAACAACGGGCTACCTTTTAGGTATATATTTCTGGAATAGTGATTTTTCACAAAGATTTTAAAGAAATTTAAAAAGTGAGCTTGGAAAGAAATACACATATATTTCACCAAAATAATCAGCCCAAGAGAAATATAAAATGGTAATATGCAGTTTATTAGCACCTGAAATTTTTATGCAAGCTCCTTTCCCAATAAAACAGTTATAATGGCTTTTGCAAGAGATGATGTGATATACCTTTCTTTACAACCATGTTAAATCCTTATTCGCATATTCAAAATGAAACAGGTGGAAAGTTTGGGTCTGCATTTGATTTCTGAACAGTTACTTACTAGAGAGTAAGTGCCTTAGTGCTTGAGATATTTTGGTCTTTCTAAATATGTTTAACCTAATTGTGCATAATCCATTTAAAATTTATCTTGATGGATTATTTATACTTAATGTTTCTAAACATGAATCAGTGAAGAAATCTGAATAAATTAGATTTTTTCAAAATCATAATACCAAAAGCACTTTTACTCGACTTTGGGGAGTATTAAAATTTATACTCAGTACTGTCCTATAAATTAACATACATGGAAATACGAAGTTAAACTGAATGACATAATATTAAACTTAAATAATCACTCTCTTAACCCTTTAGTAAAGTGATAAATTTGTAAAGGCTTAAAAATATAACTAGAAAATTTTATATTGAACACTGAGGTCTGACTTTAATACTTGGGTTGCAGGATTTTTTTTTTTTTTTTTTTTTTTTTTGAGACAGGGTCTTACTCTGTTGCCCAGGCTGGAGTGCAGTGGTGTGATCTCGGCTTACTGCAACCTCTGCCTCCTGGTTTCAAGCAATTTTCCTGCCTCAGCCTACCAGTTAGCTAGGACTACAGGCGCATGCAGCCACGCCTGGCTAATTTTTTGTATTTTAGTAGAGATGAGATTTCCCCGTGTTACCCAGGCTGGTCTCAAACTCCTGAGCTCACGTAATCTGCCCACCGCAGCCTCCCAAAGTGCTGGGATTACAGGCGTGAGCCACTGCGCCCGGTCTGGGTTGTGGGGTATTTTATAATAGAATTAGATGAAAGATTGCTTTCAATCAATAATGATGAAGTAATGATTTACCTAATTGTATGTTTTGATCCAGTCAGTGAAACTTGAATCTCGAAATTTTAATAACCTTTTTATTTGTCATAAAAAATAGTTTTATTTATGGTATCAGAAATAATCCATCTCGTGTATATCAAATTGGTAGTCTAATCATATAGTAAGAACATCTACTACCCGTGTTCAAATCCTTTAAGTGCTATTTTAAAACCTCGTTTTTTGCTACTCTTACAAATTAGCTAAAACTTCGAATGATTGGGAAATGTGCTTACCATGATCCAGAGACCTGGTGAGAGGCATTACAGAAGGCTATTGCAATACCTTTTTATTCTCAAAGAGGTAAAACATCTAGCTTAAATGTCGAATTTTGTAAATCACTATGATATCAATGAATTTTCCTGTTTTTTTTTTTTTTTTTTTTTTTTTTTTGAGACGGAGTCTCGCTCTGAGGCGCTCACTGCAAGCTCCGCCTCCCGGGTTCATGCCATTCTCCTGCCTCAGCTTCCTGAGTAGCTGGGACTACAGGCGCCCACCACCACGGCCAGCTAATTTTATTGTATTTTTAGTAGAGGCGGGGTTTCACCGTGTTAGCCAGCATGGTCTCGATCTCCTGACCTCATGATCCTCCCGCCTTAGCCTCCCAAAGTGCTGGAATTGCAGGTGTGAGCCACCGGGCCAGGCCCTTTTTTTTTTTTTTTTTTTAGGAAGTAGATGTGAAGGTGTCCCAGGATTATGAATCTGGAAGAGTTTGAAACAGGTTTCTTGTCATTTGACTGATACCGTTATGTATTATTATGGTTAAATAATGTCTTGGTTATTCTCTTTGTTTCCTTCACCTTCACAACAATTATTGACTTCTTTCTTAAAAGTAGGAGGCTGATGCCTATAGACTACATTCCTTGGATGCCCCTTCTGGAATGCTGGACATTTGAGGAGCGAGGAAGGAGAGAGAGAGAGAGAATCCAAGCTGATATCTTTAGTTGTAACTGAATCTCCAAAGGACTGGAGCTCCTGCTGGCTGATCTCTCGCCAAGATCAAGCTCTCAGTGTGCTCTGTGTTTCTCCTCTTGTCCCTTCAAGCCCAGGAGTGGGTAACTGATTGTTGCTGCTAGTTTCTTGATGCCTCTAAATCATTGATATGTTTCCTTAACTCTCCCTTAACTTTGTAATGATTTTTTTGTATTAAATTCTCTTTATTTAAACCATCTAATTCAATTTGAATATTGCCTAATACAAATAAATCTCAAGCAGATTAAAATTTTATTTTCTATATTTAATGACATCAAGGAGGGACTTTCTCAGCAATATTTAGTGACCAGTCATAACCATCATTCTTGCATTAATTCTTAATTAACTCTGAGTTCCTTATACAACTGTGTAAATATAAAATCTGCTCTCAGAAACGCAATTGCACACTTACTGTTACTTACTTACTCGGGATCTTTTGTTTCAGCCCAGGTAGCTTAGTTCATTTTATCCTTTTTCGTTTTTCTGTATTTTTTGGTTTTAAGATTCTATTTTTGGTTCACTTTTGGGTCAGATATTTCTCCCATTTTTTCCCGTCACCAATAGCAGCTCTTTCTCAAATGAACTAGAGAAATGCATTCTGTATTACATATTCATGTGCATCATTAGATGACTCCTTTTTAATCTACAAGGTTTTGTGGTTATTATTTTATTAGGTTTTCATTTTCATTTATGTGCATAAAAACACTTTAGACTTTTCCACACAAGATCTATGGACCCCAAAGAGGCTGAATATTACTTCTAATAATGTTATGTTTGTGTTTTAATTTTTGAACATTTTGTGTTTTAATCTTTGCACCGGCACATTCCAGATCATTTGAATAAGCCAGTTATAGCCAGGCACTGCCACAGATGTCCGCACTTCCTTCGTTGTTGCATGAGTACAATAACCCTAAGGACATAATCCCTAATTTTATGTTTGTGTATAATAAAATAACATCATAGAAACATTTTAAGTCAATGTCGAAGGTCCATGAGAAATGGCATTTTCAATGTTCTCTACAATTTTAAGTGTCTTGGGAAGGATAATGTCCTCAAAATTTCTAGTTAATATCCAATAAGACTCTGCATAATAACTAAATGAAGTATTGAACAGGTACATGAGTGAATGACATGTTTTTATATTGCTTTTTATGAATTAAAATAATTCAAAAAATAATTTTTAATTTCTCTGGTTCAATTGTTTGTTCTTTTTGAGGACTAATTTATACTTGATTTTATTGACCTTAACTGGTGTTCCTTCTAGTTTACTTCGATCTTTAAATATCTTTACTTAAGCTGTTTTATGTGAGATGATTATAGATTCACATGCAGTTGTAGGATATAATACAGAGGAACCCCATGTGCTCTTTACTTACATCCCTATAATGGTAGTATTTTGGAAAACTAGAGTGTAATATCACAAACAAGATATTGACATTGATACAGTCAAGATACAAAACAGGTTGGGGGCAGTGGCTTATGCCTGTAATTTTAACATTTTGGGAAACTGAGACAGGAGGATCGCATGAGCCCAGGTTGAGACTGCAGTGAGCTGTGATGGATCACACCACTGCATTCCAGGTTGGGTGACAAGACTCTGTCTCAGAAAAAAAAAAAAAAAACAAAACAACTTATTTCCTTCTTTCACCGAAAAGATTCTTAATTCTTGACAACCACTAATCTTTTCTCCAACTCTACAATTTTGCCATCTCAAGAATGTTATATAAATGGAATTTTACAACATGCAACTTTTTGGAATTGAACTTTCCCACTTAGTATAATTCTCTGTAGATTCATTTATGTTCTTAGGTGTATCAAAAATCTATTTTTTGATTACTGAGTACTATTCCATGGTATTAATTATCATGGTTTGATTAACCATTCATCTGTTGAAATAATTTAGGGCCATTTCTAGTTGTTAGCTATTACAAATAAAACTGCCAGGAACATTTATATACAGGTTTTTGTGTAAGTTTTCATTTTTCTGAGATAATTGACCAGAAGTGCAATTGCTGGGTTGGTGAGTAGTTGTACATTTAGTTCTTAAAAACTTTCTAAAGAAACTGACAAACTGTTTATCAGCACGGCTATACCACTTTACATTTCTAATAGTAATGGGTAAGTGATCTAGTTTCTCCAAATACTTGCCAGTATTTTGTGCTGTTACTACTTCTAAGTTTTTGCCATTTTGCTGGGTGCAGAGTGATATCCCTTTGTGATTTTAATTTGCATTTCCCTAATGGATAATCAAATGTAACATCTTTTTAAAAAATGTTTTGATTTTTAATTTTTGTGGATACATAATATTTATATGGAGTACATGTGATATTTTGATATGAACATACACTGTGTTGATCAAATCAGGTTAATTGGAATAACCATCACCTTAAACATTTATCTTTCCTTTGTTTTAGAAACATTCTAATTTTATTCTTCTAGTTATTTTGAAATATGCAAGAAGTTATTTAACAACTTTTACTGTGCACGTTTGCCATCTGTGCATCTTTTTTGGTGAAAACTCTGTTCATGTCTTGCAAATTTTCTAATTGAATTTTTTGTTTTTCAGCTGTTGAATTTTGAGAGTTCTTTATATATTCTCAATACTAGTCCTTTTGTTAAATATGTGGTTTGCAAGTATTTTCCCCTACTCTGTAGCTTACCTTTTCATAAAATTTCATAGACCAAATGTTTCAAAATTCAATGAAGGCCAGTTTATCCATTTTTTTCTTCTATGAATTGTGTTTTTCATGTCAAGTCTAGCCTTTAGTCTCAAATATTTTCACCTATTTTTTTCTAAAATATTTATAGTTTCTATGTTTTACATTTATTTCCATGATCCATTTTGAGTTAATTTGTATACTGTATAGGGTATGAGACTTAGTTTGACCTTCCTTCCTTCCTTCCCTCCTCCTCCTCCTTCTCCTTCTCCTTCTCCTCTTCCTCCTCCCCCTCCTCCACCCTCCCCTTCCCCCTTCCCCCCTTCTTCTTCTTCTTCTTCTTCTCCTCCTTCTCCTTCTCCTTCTCCTTCTCCTTCTCCTTCTCCTTCTCCTTCTCCTTCTCCTTCTTNCTCCTTCTTCTCCTTCTTCTCCTTCTTCTCCTTCTTCTCCTTCTTCTTCTTCTTCTTCTTCTTCTTCTTCTTCTTCTCCTTCTTCTCCTTCTTCTCCTTCTTCTTCTTCTCCTCCTCCTCCTTCTTCTCCTCCTCCTCATTTTCTTTCCTTCCTTCCTTCCTTCTTCTTTTCTTTCTTTCTTTCTCTTTCTTTCTTTCTTTCTTTCTTTCTTTCTTTCTTTCTTTCTTTCTTTCTTTCTCTCTCTCTCTCTCTTTCTTTCTTTCTTTCTTTCTTTCTTTCTTTCTTTCTTTCTTTCTTTCTTTCTTTCTTTCTTTCTTTCTTTCTTTCTTTCTTTCTTTCCTTCCTTCTATCTTCTTTCTTCTTTCCTACTCTCTTTTTTTTCTTTCTTTCTCTTTCTTTATCTCCCTCTCTCCCTTCCCTTCCCTTCCCTTTTCTCTTTTCTTTTCTTTTCTCTTTTTCTTTTCTTCCTGCCTTTGGATGTTGAGTAGTTTCAGCATATTTATTGAAAAGGTTATCCTTTCTCCGTTGAATCGTTCTTACATCTTTGACAAAAAGCATTTCATGTTTGACAAAAAGTATGTGTGTGGGAAGCTATTTCTGGGTTCTCCATTCCATTTCATTAATCTGTGTGTCTGTCCTTCTGTCAATATTATAGTCTTGATCCCTACAGCTATATAATCAGTCTTGAAATTGGGTTAATTGATTTCTTTATTTTTATTCTTGAAAATTAAAATTTATTTTAGCTATTCTAGAGCTTTTATATATAAATATATAAAATATATAAATATATATAACATATAAACATATATTACATATTTATATATATTTTATATGTGTATATATATATAATAAACTGTAGTTGGATTTTTTTTTTTTTTTGAGACAGAGTCTCACTTTATTGCCCAGATTGGAGTGCACTTGCACAATCTCAACTCACTGCAACCTCTGCCTCCTGGGTTCAAGTGATCCACCAGCCTTGGCCTCCCAAAGTGCTGGGATTACAGGCATGAACACTGTGTCCAGTCCTTGCTGGGATTTTGATAGAAATTGCATGAACCCTTTTTATCAGTCTGGGGAGAACTGGAATCTTTGCCTTGTTGGGTCTCCCAAATCATGAACATGTTCTCTTTGCATTTGTTTAGATATTCTGTAATTTTTTTTTTTTTTTTTGGCATTGGTTTTTAGTTTTTGGTGTGTAAGTCCTGGACATGTTTTGTTAGATTTATACCTCAGCATTTAATTTTTTGAATGATTATATATAGTATTGCATTTTAAATTTTAGTGTTCATGTGTTTGTTGCTAGCACATAAAAATGCAATGATTTTTCTAGGTTTATATTGAATCCGGAAACCTTGCTGAATTCATTTATTAATTCTAAAAGGTGTTTTGTGGGTCTCTGGAAATGTTCTACATTGATCCTTATATCATCAGCAAATAGGGACTTTTATTTCTTCTTTTCCAAGTTATTTGATTTTGATTTCCTTTTTCTTGCATTATTGAGTGTCTAGAAATTTCTAGCAGTGTGTTGAATAAGAATGGGGAGGGCAGACGTTCTTTATTGAATTTAATTCTGTTTCTCTTTCTAGTTTATTGAGTTCAAACTTCAAATTGTCTTTAATTCATAAAGGTTCTGGCCAGTGCTATTTTTCCTGTGCGTAAATTTGCATACAAGGCTGCAGATGGCAAAATGAACAAGTATGCCTTCCATTCTTATCTTCATGTTTCTAAGAACCACATTAAACATTAGTACAAAAACACGTCTTAAGTCCCCTTGCCCTGGCACAGACAATGCTAAGTCCCTTCTGTATAAGATCAGTTACGTAGGGGTAATAAAATCGCCGAACAAAAAAACTTCCAGTGGAGCCACAAGTGATTATTTTTACCTCAACTGTTTCTACAAGTTGAGGCAGGAGAAGGAAATAGGAGCAAATTTGATAGTATAAAGCCAAGAAAAACCACAGAGTCTTATTTCTAATGACAGGCAAGTTTTTTAGGTTCCATGGAGTCCAGGAATCGTAACATAAACAGGCCAAGGCTCAGAGATCATTCACATTTTGGCTCCATCAACAACCTGGATATTGCCCGGGCAAGGATCTTTACCTCTCAAAGTCTAGCTTGACATCTTTAGTTTTAATTTAAGGGTGAAATTATCTACCTCAGAGAATTAGTCTATGAATTAAATGAGAAAAAGTATGGTCTGTATATGGTGTAACTAGTCTGCCACAAAGTCAGTATTCAGTAACAATTTGGTTTTCCTTTTTCTTCCATTATTCTGCTAACCTAAAGTGCTTCACAAAACCTATGGTAGAACTAAGGAACAGAGTGGGTGGCATTTTTTTAGAAGGTGTGTGACTTCTTGTGAAGTGAAGACAGCAATGCTACGCGATGCTTCTGTAACAACCATTAGTTCAATAGAAGGTACAAATCCACACAGCTATTGATATAAACATATTTGTTTGAGAAATTGTATTACATTGTAAAATATGCGTACTGAACATCTTTGGAGACAGGTATTTCTTGCACAGTGCATAGCAGCTCTTTTATATGGGAAGAAACAACCTCACATAGAGAATGAGAATCCACAGAACAAGAAAAGAACCAACTTGTAACCAACTGAGCACAAACAGAAGACATCCAGTTAGACCCACAACAGGATATTTCCTAGTGACTCTAAGATTTACTCTAATGAAGAAAGATCCGTAGTTTACTCCAGAACTGCACTAAAGTTATCCTTAAATAAAATCTGTAGCTGACTATTTATTGTGAGTATAACCTTATTGTTCCAAGATCTTGATAAATGACAGATACCAATAAAGAATAATTTTGATTGCTTCATTTTCATTTTTTTCATTTAATTTTGAAAGTTCTTATGAATTATTCTCTCTCTGTGAAGAGGGCTTGTACCCTTTTGGGTGTGCCACTGGTTACACAATTGTTTATGAGTTGGATTTATTAAAACGATTTCACACAAGAAAGCCTAAAAATTATTGCAAATGTCAAAGAAGATTATCGTTTGGGTTTACCCTTGAGCAGTATCAGCCTGCCATTAAAAAAAAAAAAAAAAAAAAAAGTATTCTTATTTCTTGACTGAAATTATTGCTCCCAAAACAAGGCTGACAGGATGAAGAGAAAATACATTTTTCTGGGAGGCTTAAGAGCTGATCTTTGACTCTTCCCTCTTTCAAATTTAAAAACATATTTTTGAATATTCCTGATAAGGAATGATGTGGCAAATCAAGATGCTCCACCTGGCAGGGGCTGATGAGCTGTGTAATTACATAAGTGTTCTCAACAATACCAGGGGTGCAGTAATGTTTTTCATCTTTTCCATTATTGTCCACTTAACTATGAAGCATACACTCATTTGGCATTCTAAGCACTTTTGATGGATTTACACTGTCAGTAGAATTTACAGATTATGCATTCCAAAAGATAAGAGGGAATAGTGTCGTAGGAAAAGTTTTTAGCACAGCTCCTCTTGCCAACATTAATTTTTTTTAGCATTAGTGTGTCTAAGTGTACAGAAGGAAGTAAACATGGATGAATGTAATCCAAATTAAATTGCTGAGGATATTATTTTCCATTTGGTTTGCTTTGGGCTTATAAGTAATAGTTCTTGATGTATACTTTGAAGTATGTCCTGACTTTTATTAGGGATGTCAAAATAATGTTCAGAAAGCTGCATCACATGCTGTTGCACATTCTCTTTGGACATACTACTTTCTTTTTTATGTTCTCCAGCAACACATGCAGAATTAAGCCAAGTGAAAAGCAATAAAATGTTGAAAAAAATGTAATATGAAATTTGAAGACCAAATATCAGAGGACTATCAATTCCTTGGACTGTGAAAATTGTATGTGGTCTAATAAGAAATAATTTGAGATTTCTCACAATCTATTTTGACTTTACTTACAAATTGGATGTACCTTATGATAGAGGATATTTTAAAAATTGAGAAAGTGTAGGTCTAAAATCAAATTGACTGAGAGATTTGTTATACAAAACATCTCCTATTCCTATTTAACTCACATGATACACATATCAAAAGAGAAGATAAATATTATTTATACTGATTAAATTTTATATTGAAACTGAAAAAATATTTTAAAGTTTGGGTTTTAAAAAGTTCAGCAGGACTTTGCATTACAAAATAATCAAATTCAGCTTTTACATCATATGCACTTTTTCATTCATGATTTATAAAAGGGGACTCTGCTATTTTAGGGATTCGTTGAGTTTTCTAAGTAATTATTTAGAATCTCAGAAAGACATGTCTAGCTATCTGAAAAGAAAACAGATTTTTAGAGAACAAAAGAACGTACTTATTATGAAGTCCTGAATAGTTTTTTATTCAGCTTTCATTTTGAGTAAATGCGGACTTGCTTCATGAAAATGTAGTGTGAAGTGATCTGTATCAACATCAGGTGCAGATGTGTTTCCGATGCAGAGACATCTATTCAGATCATATGTAAGTCAGTTTCTGAAGAAAATAAATACCCAAATAAAATTAGAACACAGGCATTCTTAGCTAAGGGGTCACTGAGCAAAGATTAATAGGTAGCACACTACCTAATGTTGCTAAACTATAATCCAATATGATTTTTCTCTTTGGGGATGTAGCTGGAAATTTATTTGACACTTGAGAAGTTTCATGTGCTGGATGAGCAAAGAATTGTTTTGATTTTATTTGTTACTTTCATGTTCACCTATTTTGAATAGAAATCTGTCTTTTTAGGCTACCATATGGCTTTAGATTTTAGAATCTCGAGATATAGTTATTTATTTATTTATTTATTTTTTAAATTTATTTATTATTATTATACTTTAAGTTGTAGGGTACATGTGCATAACGTGCAGGTTTGTTACATATGTATACTTGTGCCATGTTGGTCTACTGCACCCATCAACTCGTCATTTACATCAGGTATAACTCCCAATGCAATCCCTCCCCCCTCCCCCCTCCCCATGATAGGCCCCGGTGTGTGATGTTCCCCTTCCTGAGTCCAAGTGATCTCATTGTTCAGTTCCCACCTATGAGTGAGAACATGCGGTGTTTGGTTTTCTGTTCTTGTGATAGTTTGCTAAGAATGATGGTTTCCAGCTGCATCCATGTCCCTACAAAGGACGCAAACTCATCCTTTTTTATGGCTGCATAGTATTCCATGGTGTATATGTGCCACATTTTCTTAATCCAATCTGTCACTGATGGACATTTGGGTTGATTCCAAGTCTTTGCTATTGTGAATAGTGCTGCAATAAACATACGTGTGCATGTGTCTTTATAGCAGCATAATTTATAATCCTTTGGGTATATCCCCAGTAATGGGATGGCTGGGTCATATGGTACATCTAGTTCTAGATCCTTGAGGAATCGCCATACTGTTTTCCATAATGGTTGAACTAGTTTACAATCCCACCAACAGTGTAAAAGTGTTCCTATTTCTCCACATCCTCTCCAGCACCTGTTGTTTCCTGACTTTTTATTTTTCCTTCATAAAAGTCCAAAGATAAAAGCCATTAAAGCATTGACTGACAAAGATATTGACTTACAAGGAATTGTTCGGGTATATTATGCCAGCGTCTAAGTGTCCTGATAAACCTCTGGGGGTTCATGCGGATTTTCCAAAGAGCCTTGTAGAGGAGAGGTACTGGGTTAGGGGGGTGACAGAGTGGGCAGACATGTTGTGGAATCCCCTGCTTCTGTCGGGACAATTTCACTTTTATTTCTAATAATTTTCATCTTCTGTGTAGAACTTTCATGTAAAAAAAAAAAAAAAAAAAAAACTCCAAAGAAAATTTCAATACAGTACTACTGGCTGAATTCTCAAATTTTCATGCTTTTAAACAAGATATTGAGTAGAATTTAATTCAATATTTAATTCAATGCAATCCATCAACAAATCTATTAATTTATGGCGTCTTCTTTGTGGCTCCCACTTTTCTGTATATTTTAAATTATTCAAAGAAAGAGAAATATATGCTATCTTCTATAGTTTAACAATTATTTTTAAAATAGAACGAGAAAAATAAATGACAGTAGAGTTGTTCACTGAACTCTTCTCAAGTAGAAAAAGCTCTTTATTTAGAAACAAACTCAAGGGGATAGGCATCAATAATAATAGGTCATTACTGATTTATTTTGTCTTGACTGTTATGAGACAAAGAAACAGCTAAACTACTACTCTAAGAAATAAACAGGGATTTAGGGTTGGGTGAGTAGTTAGAGTAGAAGTTTGGAGAAGTAGTCAAGGTTATAATCTAGCAAAAGAAAATACAAATTTAAGAGAAAAGAAGTTATGGGATATAAGAAACAGTTATGAGCAAAAGAGCCAGTATATTGCATTAAGTTAAAGTAAACATTGATTTATAATTTTAAAAACTATGATCTGAATTTTAAGGAACAATTAATATAATGTTTGATGTCACAGGGAAGGAATGAGAGGACAAGTCTGGAGAAACAAGTTCTCTTTCTGAAAAAAGACATGATCTTAGATTGGGTTAAAAAATATCCAGTAAAAGCAGACTGAGTAGACTAAACTTAAAGAGAAAGAAAGATTATATAGCACAATTAAGACTCTCGATATAATATATATTACATACATAAGTATATATGATAACAAATACAAGTTTCTCAAAGACATGTGGAATGGTCTTTGAAAGCATTAGACTGAAGAGAAAAGAAAGAGTCTCAAAGGAGAAAAAGAATAAATGATTTTATATTAATCACATTCTCTGACAACAATGTCATAAAAAGTAATAAAACTAATAAGTTTCAAATCTGCCTCTAGCAATCTAAAAATTAAAAGTACTAATTACAAACTATTTAAAAATAAAGAAAAATATTTAAAAATCAAATAATAAAGAAAAAAATAAATAAATAATAATACATGTGGCCAAATGGTTCTCAACTGACGTTTTATAACTCTAAATGCTCAAAGGAAAAAAATTTAACAAACTAGAAGAACAATTAAATATACTTAAAGAAAAATTAAAAGTGAAATATTCATTAATAAATTAGAAAATAAAAGCAAATGAGACTTGCTCAATAATACCTAAAATTTGTACTTTCAAAAAGATTAATAAACCAGAAAAATAAATAGAATAATGTTTTCAAATCCAGCCAAACAAGACAGTCTGTGCAAATACATGAAGATATCATAGGAACAGAAGGAATATTAAAAATGTCATCTGATTTTTTGCTGCTTGTAATAAAATCCTATAGGAAAGATAAAATAGGGAACAAACCATTTAATGTAAAGATACCAAGACTTGTGAATTTAAAAACAAGTAAATGAATCAAAATCTTTTCTCTCAGCCTCTTCAGATAGCAAATGTTTCTAAAGTTAAAAAAACTGGCTCTAGTTAAGATAAAATTCAAGGCACTGAAAGGAAAACTTGGTCTAAAGATGAAGCCCTTGTTAAGACCGTAGAAAGATTTGAAATTGTATCTCACAGATCCCTTCAAACAGACAAAAGACCTTGTAAGGATCTTAAGAGAATGTTTTGCACAACCTCTCTGTTAAACAATAGAACTTCTGAGAATCTTAAAGGTGTGTTCCTTCTTCAGGCTCACAAAGCTCCCAGGAAATAACAGTTTCTTTCAAAGATATTTGTGGGTTGATTAAAAACTGGCACACAAAACCTCTGAAAGTTTTTAAAAGAATAATACAAGTTTGAACTGAAAGGAACAGGGAGGGAAAAGACAAAAAGAAAAAAAAAAAAGAAAGAGAGGTCTTTGGACTTCCTAACTTTTATGAGTAGGATGCAGGCATAAAAACCTATTCTACTGAAAATATGGGCTGAATTTTATGAAAATGAAAAGGTAATCCAGAGGTGAACCCAAAAGCCTTTATGGTAGGGCCAGGGAACCACAGTGAACAACTCCCAGGTAATAATAGGATAAGCCCTGATGAGGGAACTAATATTATGTGCCTCTGGATTTCAGAATTGCTAAAGACTATTGATTCTTGTGAGCCCAGTTGACTCTTGCGGACCTCACACTTCTCCTCTTTAAAAAAAAAAAAATTTGTTTCAATAGCTTTTGGTGTAAAGTGGTTTTTGGTTACATGGATGAATTATATAGTGGTGAATTCTGAGATTTTAGTACGCTCATCAATCAAGTTATGTATGTTGTACTGAATATGCGGTTTTTTTAATCCCACACCCTCCACCTCCCCTTTCTGAGGCTCCAGTGTCCATTATACCACTCTGTGTGTCTTTGCATATTCATAGCTAAGCTCTCACTTATAAGTGAGAACGTATGGTATTGTATTTGGTTTTCCGTTCCTGAGTTACTTCATCTGGAATAATGGCCTTCAGCTCCATCTAAGTTGCTGCAAAAATACATTATTTCATTCGTTTTTCTGGCTTAGTAACACCCCATGGTGTGTATATACCACTTCTTTATCCACTCATTCGTCGATGGGACCTTAGGTTGGTTCCACATCTTTGCAATTGTGAATTGGGCTGCTGTAAACATATGTACTTTCACCCTTTTTGAATGGGTGTGTGCAAAGTGATTGTCCTACCCCTATCTCGCCATTGTGTGTTGAATATTTGTTTTTCTTTATTTTAAAAAATCTTTAATTGACAGAAACTATACTCATTGAGCTGAACCTAAGGAGCTATACCTGAGCCTTACCCACACTTCAACCTGGTTATTTAACAAGATCCTGGATTTTGAGCTGATTATAATGTGATGATACTTATGGGTCTTGAGAGAAGAAATGAGTATATTTCCTACATGGAAGGCATGTAAATTGTGGCCAGAAGGTAAACTGTGGAAGATTGTATTTTCCTAAAATTGCTCCATATTTATATTTAGCTATTATATTAATCACACATGAACTTCTTACAGAGCGACACTGATATTCTTCCCATCAAGACTGGGGAGGATGGGTCTTTATTACTTCCCCTTAAATCTGGGTGGGGACTATGGTTGAACTGACACTATTTGACTTCCATGGCCATGTCATAAAAGCATCTCCTTGAAATGCTTACTCTTACAACAAAGCCACCATAGTGTGAGGAAGCCTAGGCCACCAGGAGACAAGTGAGAAAGAATGCCCCAGTGACTAAATATGAGGGAAAATAAAGGATTACATTTGGGTGGAGAAATTTCACAAAGTAGGTTAGGTGTAGAACATTTAGGGAACAAAGTCATAAAGAAAGAACCTACCATATAATATGCCTAATTATTTTGAATATATGTGAATATTATATAAACAGTTATCTGATTTCAATATCTCAAATAGGAAAAATAAGTCAATATATACACTTGAATTTAAGTATACAATGATCATTTAAATCACATAGCCCAGGAACAGAGACTCACAGTGGTTTTCAACCATGAAGAGAGAACAGAATCATTTTCCTCCCCCTCTTAAACAAGGCATCTACTTGAATCACCTCAGTACCTTCTCCTTCTTCCAGCCTATACCCTCTATATTTTCTTAGTGCTAACACAGACCCCCCATTAAGCAGGTGATACAGTTTGTTTCTGTGTCCTCGCCCAAATCTCATGCCAAATTGTAATCCCCTTGTGTTGGAGGAGGGGCCTGGTGTGAAGTGACTGAATAATGGGGGCAGACTCCCCTCTTGCTGTTCTGATAGTGAATGAATTCTCACAAGATCTGATGGTTTAAAAAGGGTGTGGCACTTTCTGTCTCTCTCTCTCTCTCACTCTCTCTCTCTCGCCACCATGCAAAGAAGGTGCTTGATTCCCCTTTGCCTTTGGCCATGACTGTAAGTTTCCTGAGGCCTTTCAGTCATGCTTCCTGTTAAGCCTGTGGAACTGTGAATCAATTAAACCTCTTTTCTTCATAAAGTACCCAGTCTTATGTAGTTCTTCATAGAAGTGTGAAAACAGACAAATAATAAATATTGATTGAAGAGATGAACAGACCTCCCTAGCACATTGACAGGTGCTCTCCTAGGTGCTAGAATTACACACATGAATAACCAATGATTCTTGTCCACAAGGAATCTCATTTCAGCAGATTGTTGACTATCTCATTCTTTCAGAAGAATCTATTTTGGGGATTTTTGTCTTTTTCTGGATTGCCTTTTTAGCTCTTTCAACTATTTCCTCAACATTGCTTCAACAATGCTTGCCAACCCTGTTTTCTTACAAAAATTTTCTTAGAAAGATAGGCAAAGATTTATTCTAAATTAACTTTATTAAAAAATATATATATAATCAACTTTAAAAAATACTCGTTTTTCTCCTTAGAATATACTCGGATTTACTGGTTGTTAAATAACTTATTTATTTTATATGTTTATACAAATAAAATTGATTTTGCAGTGTCTATTTCATTGTATCTAAAAATAAGTGAGTAATATAGTCATTATGGCTAATTTAAAGTAATTATTTATTACATGTTGTAACAAATGAGATCATTCCTACAAAAATCTCAGATCTGAAGATTTTAACTTTCTGCTAATTATGCTGTACAGATTAGTGAAATACTTTTATTTTAACCCATGCCATGTTAAAATGGTCATGAAATAGAAAATCTAAATATAAAATAGAATGCTTTCTTTTCACTGCTTTCAAAGATATATTTTGAAGCAACAGTGAAATACAGTGGTTTATCTTCACATGAAGCATGATTTAGAAAATTAGAGAAGTGAAATATTTTTGAAAAAGAATTTGTACCTTTTTACATTCTTTTTTATTTATTTATTTATTATTTATTTATTTTTTTGAGACAGAGTCTCACTCTGTCGCCCAGGTTGGAGTGCAGTGGCGCGATCTTGGCTCACTGCAAGCTCCACGTCCCAGTTTCACGCCATTTTCCCGCCTTAGCCTCCCGAGTAGCTGGGACTACAGTCGCCTGCCACCATGCCTGGCTAATTTTATTTTTTGTATTTTTAGTAGAGACAGGGTTTCACCGTCTTAGCCAGGATGATCTCGACATCCTGATTTCGTGATCCACCCGCCTCGGCCTCCCAAAATGCTGGAATTACAGGCATGAGCCACCATGCCTGGCCTCTTTTTTACATTCTTTATGAATATGATATGGAAATTATATTTATAATTAATATAATTCTCTATGAATAATATTCTTAGAGTGGGCAGGCTTTAAGCACACACTTTCCCTGTGGTAAAGTACTACTGTTTTGCTTTTCACAGAAAACACAAAATAAAAAGTGTTCAATAAGTTGTTTTAAAATGTATTCCCATGTTGTACAATGACAAAGTGGATTTATAATTTTACTAAAACAAAATAGTAGGCTGTGTTATGAATTTATCATAAGGGAGTCAACACAGTAGAGTAGCTAAGGCCCAGATGCTGGAGCCAGACTTTGTGGATTCCAGTTCTGGCTTTGCCAGGTACCAGCTGAGGATCTTGAGCAAGTTACTAAGCCTATCTGCAAATGAAATAACAACATGGCCCACCCTACAGAGTAGTAGTGATGATTAAATGAGTTCATATATGTTAAATCTTTAGACAGTATCTGGCATATTGAAAGGGATTAAGAATAGAGTCTTTCTGTGTGTAGTTATTGTAATATATTAAAGCAAAATTTCAGTACCATCCATTTGGTACACAGAAATCTCATTTTTCCAGAAGGATGCTAAGAATTTTGTACATAAGTTGTTGTTTTTTGTTTGTTTGTTTGTTTGTTTTAGATGGAGTCTCGCTCGCTCTGTCACCCAGGCCGGAGTGCAGAGGCACGATCTCAGCTCACTGCAACCTCTGCCTCCTGGGTTCAAGCAATTCTCCTGCCTCAGCCTCCCGAGTACCTGGGACTACAGGTGCCTGCCACCATGCCTGGCTAATTTTTTTTTAGTAGAGATGGGGTTTCACTCTGTTGGCCAGGCTGCTCTCAAACTCCTGACCTCAGGAGATCTGCCCACCTCAGCTTCTCAAAGTGCTGGGAATACAGGCATAAGCCACCAAGGCCTGCCCTTAAGATTTTTGTTTTTGGTTTTTGTTTTGTTTTGTTTTTTGTTTTTTGTTTTAAGTTTTAAGTGACTTTCTTCAGCTATACTTACAGCTCTATATCTCTCTCTCTGTCTCTCCAGGCATACGTGCTGTAACCTCCTTTGTATCTTTTAATTTATTATGGCTGCATATGATCAGGGGCTTTATACGTGAATATTTGTATTTATAAATGTATACATACCTACGTATTTGTGTTACAGACCTTTTAGTCAGTAATGTTTCTCAGAAATACTTTCCTAGGCTATTATTTTTTGCTAGCTTATAGCAAAAATCTTTTTAATGGCCCTATTTTGCCTATGGTTTTCTCAGCATATTCTTCGACGAATATGTGAAAATGATGAATTTTGGTTGCCACAGCCTCCAGGCACGGTGTTACTCCGTCATTCTACTGTTTTCTAAGAGATTGCCTTTGGAGAAAAACAAATATTCAGTTATCCCTAGAGACATTGAAATTGCTGAAGGTACACAACTTTGCATCCTTGCTTATCTAGTTGTATGGGCCCACATGTGAAGACGGGAGAAGCCAGCGAACATTCATGGGCAGGCTTTGCTCACTCTTTGTCACGCCCTTCTCCACCGGCGGTGGGAAGAGTGAAAAATGCTGAAGTTTAGGCCCCTCTTGAAAGGTGGCTCTGCTATAATTTGTGTGTGTATGTATACAAACTGTCTGATTCCTCTTATTATAAATATCTGTGCATCAATGTATCCGTGTTCCTGTTTATCTCTCCTAAAGATGGAGTATAAGACTTGTGTCCAAGGTTCCAAATGTAAAGGGTCTTATTTTATGTGGTGGACACCTACTGCCTGGACTATGCAGCACCACCCTGTTTATTCTGGCAATGCTGCTTCTCCCTTTTCTATGTGATTTCCACAGAACCTTCCATGTGTTTATTCAACTTTGCTCCTGCAGCCACATTTTATTTTTGAGGGCCAATAAATCACCCAATTTTGGTCTGGAGGATCTTCCCAGCATTTATGGACCAGGGGCTAAGAAAGAGGCAGGTCAGAATCTTACTGGTAGCTGAAGCTAAAAATTGTGAAGCAGTAAAGCTATCAGAGGCCCTACTTCTTTATATATATATATATATACACACACACACACACACACACATATATATATATATATAGTGATGAACTTGAACTCCTGGCCTCAAGCAATCCTTCCACCTTGGTCTTCCAAAGTGCTAGGATTACAGGTGTAAGCCAACGCACCCAGCAAAGGCCTCATTTCAACATGCAGAGCAAGTCAGTGTGCAATGAAGGGAGAGATAGTTTACTTATGGTAACACTGGTAATGTCCTGATTGCTGTAAAATTCCCAATTTCAGTGATGCGTGAAGCCCTACTATATGCTTGTTCTTTGTGGCCAGATTCTTTAACTTTCCCTTGGATTCCAGTAGTCTCCCCCAAATCCTTCTTTTCTTGTTAAAGTAGCTTGAATTGGAGTCAGAGGAACAATTGTCCAGAAGCCTGTAACAATTAATTCCCACTAGAGCAGGAGATGAGGATACCCTGCTGGCAATGAGCATTTTATTTCTCTCAGTTTAATAATTTGTAATGGTTTTAATTTGCATTTATTTAACTACCAGTGAGGTTAGATTTTTTTCATATACTTATTAGCCATTGGTATTTGTCTTTTATATATTGATATAGTTTGGATATTTGATCCCACACAACACTCATGTTGAATTGTAATCCCTGGTGCTGGAGGTTGGGCCTCATGGGAGGTGTTTGGATCATGGGGGTGGATCCTTCAAATACTTGGTCCTGACTTTGTGATAGTAAGTTCTTGTGAGACTTGGTCATTTAAAAGTGTGTGTGGCACCTTCCCCCTCACTTTCTCTCTTGCTCCTGATCTTCCATGTGAGACACCTCTTCCCCTTTTGCCTCCTGCCATGACTGGAAGTTTAATGGGGCCTCCCCAGAAGCTGAGAAGATGCTAGTATGCTTCCTGTACAGCCGTAGAACAGTGAACCAATTAAATTTATTTTCTTTAGAAATTATCCAGCCTCAGTCATTTCTTAATAGCAATGCAAGAACGACCAAATACATGTATGTTGGTTAGTGTTTTTATTACTAATCCACATATTTCTTTAACTTGCATAGGCTTTTTACACTTTTATACATAATTTCTAATTATAAAAGCAATATTTGATCATTGTAGAGAATTTATCAAACCTGGAAAAATGTGGAGAATAAATATTAATTTTTTGGTGTATGTCCTTCCAAGTGTTTTCAGTTCCAAACCACCTCTTTAAGTGTCACAAAATTGAGGTTGCACTGTTTGCCGTGACCTGCTTTGTAGAACATTTACAGTTTTCTACACATTAGATTATATCACCTATGAACAAAGATCATTCTACTTCTTCTTTCCAATGGGAATGCCTTTCATTTCTTTTTCTTGACTAATTTCTCTGGCTAGGACTTTCGGTACTATGTTGAAGAAAGGGGATGAATGTAGGCATCCTTGTTTTGTTCCTGATCTTAGAGAAAAAGCTTTCTATATTTCACCATTGAGTATGATGCCTGCAGTGGGTTTTTCATATATGACTTTTATTATGTTGATGTAGTTTCTCTCTGTATTAGTTTGCTCTGCCTGCCTTAACAGAATGTCATAAACTATGTGGCTTAACAAACAGAAATTTATTTTCTCACAGTTCTGGAGACTAGAAGTCTGAGATCAGCGTGCCAGTATGGTCAGGTTCTGGTGAGGACTCTCTTCTTAGCTTGCAGGTATTGCCATTTTACTGTGTTCTCGCATAGTAGAGAGAAAAAGCAATCTCTTTGGTGCCTTTTCTTATAAAGGAACTAATCTATTCGTGAAGGCCTCATCTTCATAACACCATCTGAACCTAATTATCTCTGAAAGGCCCCATCTCCAAATGCCATCATATTGGGGATTAGGGTTCAACATATGAATTTTGGGAAACACAATTCAGGCCACAGCACCTTTTACTCCTCATTTTTTGAATGCTTTTATTATAAAAGGTTGAATTTTTCAAATGCTTTTTCCACATCAATTGAGATGATCATGTGATTTTTTTTCTGAATTCTGTCAGTGTGGTTTGTTATATTAATTGAATTTTGTATGTAGAACCATCCTTGCATTCCAGAATAGATTCTACTTGCTCATGGTGTATAATCTTTATAACATGTTGCTAAATTTTGTTTGCTATTCTGTTAAGGATTTTTGCGTTAATATTCAAAAGGGTTATTGGTCTGTAGTTTTCTTTTCTTGTCATTTATTTGTCTTGTTTTTTTATCAGGGCAATGCTGATATCATAGAAAGAGTTAGGAAGTGTTTTCTCCACTTTGGTTTTTTTTAAAAGTTTGGGAAGAGTTGATGTTAGTTCTTTAAATTTTGGGTAGAATTAACCAATGAAGTCGTAAGGTACAGAGATTTTCTTTGCTGGGAGACTTTTGATCACTAATTCAATATCCTTACTTTTTGTAGGATCTAATTTTCTATTTATTTGTATTTCAGACTTGGTCTTGTATTTCTAAGCATGTGTCCATTTCATCTAGGTTACCCAGTTTGTTGGCATATAATTATTCACTGGACTCTTGTTATGGTTTGGTTCTGTAACCTCATGAAATCTCATGTCAAATTGTAATCCTCAGTGTTGGAGGTGAGGCCTGATGGGAGGTGTTTGGGTCATGGAAGTGGCCCTTCATGAATGGTTTAGCACGATCTTCTTTGTGCTGTTCTCATGATAGTGTGTGAACTCTCATGAGATCTGTCGTTTATAAGGGTGTGACACCTCCCCCCACCTCTTCCTCCTGCTTTGACCATGTAAAGTGCTGGCACACCCTTCCCCTTCCACCAAGATTGTAAGTTTCTTGAGGCCTCCCCAGAAGCAGTTTCCTCCATGCTTTCTGTACAGCCTGCAGAACCATGACCTAATTAAACCTCTTTTTAAAGTAAATTACCCAGTCTCAGCTATTTCTTTATAGCAGTGCAAGAATGAACTAATACAACTCTAATAAATATATTTTTATTTCTGTAAAATCAATAGTAATATCTCCACTTTCATTTATGATTTTACTAATTTGAGTTTTCTCTTTTTTTCTTAATCCAGCTAAAGTTTTGCCAAATTTCTCTTTTTAAAGAGTCAACTGCATTTGTTTCTTTGATTTTCTCTATTGTTTCTCTATTATGTTTTTCTATTGTTTTAGTTTTTATTTCTATTATTTTCTCTATTGTTTTTCTTTTCTGTATTTCATTTGTTTCTGCTGCAACCTTTACTGTTTCTTTCACTCTGGTGGCTTAAGTTTAGTTTGTACTTCTTTTTCTAGTTATTTCAGATGTAAAGTTAGGTTGTTGATTTGAAATCTCTTTTTAAAAATGTGTTTACACCTCTAAGTTTCCTTTTTAGTACTGCCTTTGCTGCATCTCATAAGTTTTGATATGAGGTGTTTTTGTTTTCATTTATCTCCAAGTAGTTTCTCATTTCCATTGTCCCTGCTTCTTTTATCCATTAGTTATTAAAGTTGTGTGGTTTAATTTCCACATTTGTGAAATTTTCAGTTTTCTATTATTCATCTTTAACTTCATTCCATTGTAATTGCAGAAAACACTTTGTATAACATCTATTTTTTAAATCGATTGAAAGACTTAATTTGTTATTTGACATGTAGTTTATCCTAGCAAATGTCGCATGTGTACTTGAGAAAAATGTGAATTTCTCCTCAAGAAATTGGATACAATGTACTGTTATATCTGTTAGATCTAGTTGATTTATTGTGTTGTACAATCTTTCCTTGATTATCTTCAGTTAGGTTGTTCAATCCATTACAGAGAGTAGGTATTGGTACTCTCAATAGGTAGAACTTCCAGCTACTATTATAGAATTATCTCTTTCTCCCTCCAATTCTGTCAGTTTTTACTTCACATATTTTGATGGTCTGTTATTAGGCATATAAATGTTTATAACTGATACATCTTCTTGTCATATTGATCTTTTTATTATTGTATAATGTCCTTCTTTGTTTTTTTAATGTTTTTAAATTTAGAATTTATTTTTTGTGATATTAGTATAGCTGCTCTGCCCCTTTTTTGTTACTATTTGCATAAAATATCTTTTTTAATGCTTTCACTTTCAACTTATTCCTGTCTTTGGATCAAAGTGATTCTTACATGCAGCATATAGTTGGATCATGTTTATTTATCCATTCTGCCAAGTTCTGTCTTTTGACTGAATAGTTTATTTACATTTAAAGTAATTACTGATAAGGAGGGAATTCTGTCATTGTGCTATTTGTTTGCTACATGCATTATAGCTTTTTTATTTCTCATTTCCTGCACTACTATTGTCCTCTGCAATTACTTATTTTCTTGTCATGAAACATTTTAATTCCCTTCTCATTTTCTTTTGTGTATATTCTATAACTATTTTATTTGTGGTTACCTTAGGATTACATTTAATATGCTAAAGTTATAACTTTAATTTATACCAGCTTAATTTCAATAACATACAAAAACTCTACTCCTTCACAGTCTTATTCCCACCCCTTCCAGTTATTGATGTCACAAAATCACATCTTTATATGTTGTTTTGAAAAACATAAACTAACAATTAGTTTTTGTTAACACATTAGTTTCTTAAATTATGTAGAAAATAAAACATGGATTTATAAATCTAAGTTATAATAATACTTAGAAACAATTAGCCCATAATAAGCTTTTAGGCTATTTGTTTCTTTAAAATTGATTAGTCTCTTAAATCATATAGAAAAACACTCAAGAGTAAAATTACAAATCATTGTTATAATAATACTAACTTTCATGATTACCCATGTGTTTATCTCTACTTGGATCTTTAGTTTTTCACATGGCTTAGATTTATTGTCTAGTGTCCTGTCGTTTCATCCCGCAAGACTTCCTTTAGCATTTTTGTAGGGCAGGTCTACAAGTAAATCCTCTGAGTTTTGATTCATCTGGGTATGTCTTAATATCTCTCTCACTTTTGAAGGACAGTTTTACTTAGTATGGGATTCTTGGATTACAGAAAAAAAAAAAAGCATTGGTCCTTTAACTCCACTAGAAGTTGCTTCAGCCCTAGTGAGAGGCGTACAACAATGGCTGTCTGCCTCTGTGTGTGCACTTCCATGATCAGAAGCAGCAATCAGATTCCTGATATTTGGAAGGCAAGGTCCTTATTTTTAACCCTGGCTCTCACAAATTATCTGCAAGTGCCTCGGGAACACATGGTGGATGCTGGCCATAGGGCTGGGAGGTAGAAGATGCATTGCTGCTGCTGCTAAAAGCTGAAATTGATTAAAACTAACCACAATTTACTGTCCAAGCCCTCCCCTGAAAGTTGCAAGGCTTCAGTAGACGCTACACTTCCAAAATTGTTACATCAGACAGATTCTACCAGTGCAAATAGTACATGGTCTGTAGTATTTCTTGGAAACATTTTTCTAATTTTTCAATATTTGTTAGAAGATTTTTGATATGCTTATATTATAAAATTATTTACATGTAAATTGTTTTCTTTTTTCCCTTCACTGATTTTAACCTTAGAAAGTCCCTCCTCATCTTAAAATTAGTCAAATGTTCACCCACATACTTTTTCTAATTTCTACACTTCAAAAACTTTTAAAGTTTCAAATCAATCTAGAGTTAATATTGACATAGAGCATAAGATTAAAAGCTAAACTAATTTGTTCATGCAGCTAGCAAATTATCTTGCACATTTGTTTAATAATCTTTTCTTAACATAATATTCTCTTTGTGTCACATGCACACACACACACACAATCTCTTTTATTATTCTTGTACTTAATATTAATGTGATAATATCTTATATTCTTAATTGATACACTTATTTCTGTTCTTTGAGTGGACAGATTAGGAAAGGAAAGTATGGAATTATATCTACTACTTTGTGAAGCTTAATAAATACAAGCACTATATGAATTTTTCATTGACAGTTGACCTTGTTGTTGTCCATCAAAGACTTTTTTTCTCTTTTTCTCACTATGATCTTTCTAACCACGCCTTGTTTCTTAAAGTATATCACCCCATGTTCTCTGATATCAGTTTTATCTCTAGATTCCACCTCTCTGATGTTCTTCCTTTGTTTTCTCTTTAGTAGCTTATCCTATACATGGCTCTTAGGATTCTAACATCAGACTTATTTTTAAATTTCCTAACATATATTCTTTCCAAATGACCCCCCTGCTTAATTATTTGATGATCAATTAAACCCACATATATTTACTTTCATCCATATCTTATTTCCCTTAATTCCAAAACCATGCATCTATTTTTCTATAAATAATTCCACTTGGCTGTGCTGTAGATGCACGAAGCTAAACTTTCCAAAGATTATTTCTCATTGCTCCTCCAATGCTTTTGATATGGGAGTGCTGAAAGGGGAAGATCATGGTCCCTTTAAATGATACAGAAGTGGAGAAGGGAAGTGCTAGATAGAGAAAGGCAGGTACCGAGCTAGAGCTCCACCCCCATTGACCTAAGTGAGGACAGGCACTCCTGCTTTCCGGCCCAATTGTTGCATTTTCTAAGACCACCCTGGCTTGTCACCACCCCACTGTGGGCTTATAAAAACTGGAGGCCCTAGCGAGCAGACACACAGGTGACCAGACTTGGAGAGGAGCACATTAGTGAAGAAGAGACAAGCGGTGGATGGCGAGAGGACGTCAAGGGAGCACGCTGACGGAAAAGCACTCCAACAGATGCCAGCACGCCAGCAGGCCACTGACATGAAAGACAAGGCGGAGTTTGGCCCAAGCAGTTGGAGGAGAGCCAGGGCAACTCCAGGGAAAACCATTTCCCTTCTGGCTCCCCTATCAGCTGAGAGCTACTTCCACTCAATAAAACTTTGCGCTGGTTCTCCAAGCCCACGTGCAATCCGATTCTTCCGATACATGAAGGCAAGAACCTGGGATACAGAAAGTGCTCTGTCCTTGTGACAAGGTAGAGGGACTAACTGAGCTGGTTAGCACAAACCATCTATAGATGGCAAACTAAAAGAGCACCCTGTAACACATACCCACTAAAACTTCAGGAGCTGTAAACATTCACCCCTAGACACTGCCGTGGGGTCGGAGCCCCACAGCCTGCCTACCTGTATGCTCCCCTAGAGGTCTGAGCATCAAGGCACTGAAGAAGGGAGTCACACCCCCATCCCATGCCTTTGAGGGGGAAAAGGGAATTCTTCCCGTTTCACTTTCACTCTTGCAAACCTGTTTCTCCTCCTGTACTCTATGTTGTCCTTGATACCCAAACAAGGAATCTAAGAATCACATTAGATTCTTCCTTTCCCCTTTGTCATCCCATCACATTTGCCAAGCCTTAATCTCCACTTCCACCTCCACTGCCTTAGTTTACATATTAATTTTTACCTGAATTTTTTCAGTAAACTCCTTACTGGTCTCCTGCCTTTACTTTCTGCCTCCTCAAATCCCCACGTTGTAGAGTAGCATCAGGATAAATAAGCTTAATAGATTCCCTTCCTGGTGCCCCAATATAATTTCACTATTATAACATCTTTCTAGAATGTCCAAAGGCAGAGCCTTGAGAAAAAAGGTTACAATCTGACAAGACAGTACTCTGCAGGAAATAATGGACAAAGAACATCCATAGTTATTATTTCTTTTTTGAGACGGAGTCTCACTCTGTCGCCCAGGCTGGAGTGTAGTGGCGCGATCTTGGCTCACTGCAAGCTCCACCTCCCGGGTTCACGCAATTCTCCTGCCTCAGCCTCCTGAGGCGCCCGCCACCACGCTAGGCTTTTTTTTTTTTTTTTTTTTTTTTGTATGTTTAGTAGAGACGCATTTCACCATGTTAGCCAGGATGGTCTCCATCTTCTGACCTCATGATCCGCCCGCCTCGGCCTCCTAAAGTGCTGGAATTACAGGGATGAGCCACCGCGCCTGGCCTGTTTCTATCTTGAAGAACAATTTTTGACGCTTACAATTTTTCAAGGGAAAAGATAAAAGATAGCATCTAAAAATTAGTTGTGTAAATGTGATTGGAATGCATTTCAGATAATTTGATGGGAGAAGGTATATTGTAACCTGGGATGTACACTTTGATGTCCTTCCTCTCTAGTGCCACAGGAAACTCTTCTTTCTTTTTGAGTAATTTTTCTAAAATGCAAATCTAGTGATGCCCCTTACCTGCTTTAAAGTTCCAACTATACATAATACCACAAGAGGCCCTAGAACCAGACTCCCTCCTCTCTCCAGTCTCAACTTCTCCAGCTCTGTCATGCTCAGTGAACATTAGCACATTTACACCTTCTTAAGGAGTCTCTGAACGAGTCATATTATTTAAACTCTTTTTTGCTCACCTGGTCACTATTCTAGCTCTTCTTTGTTTACTTGTCTTTTAAACCCGTCTAAAGTATCTCCCTTCCTGAAATGTTCCGAGTTATCCACAGGTTAGAACTAGAGTAGTGGATGAGCACAGTCAGGTTGGGATTGAATACCATCTCTTAACATGAAACCTTCGTTTTCTAGTCTATGTAGTCATATAGTCATACATCACTTAGTGACTAAGACATCTTCTGAGAAATTCACTGGTTGGTAATTTTGTTCCTGAGTGAACATCATAGAGCGTACTTCCACAAACTTTGATGGTATATCCTAGGCTGTACACACCTAGGCTATAGGGTATAGCCTGTTTCTTCTAGGCTACAAAACTGTGCAGCATGCTACTGCACTGAATACCATAGGCAATCGTAACACAATGGTAAGTATTTCCATATCTAAACATAGAAAATGTATAGTAAAAGTACAGTATTATAATCTATAGGATATCATTGTATACGTGGTTCATTGTTGATTGAAACATGTGGTGCATGACTGTAATTAGCACCTAGTTGTACTATATAGGTCAGAAGAACCTTAGGAAAAGCACAGTATTTGGCAAATATTAAGCATTATAGAAATTAATATGTAAATTGAGAATTTTTGGTACAAATTTTAAGGTTTTTGCATTGTTATTTGGCATTTAATTCATTTTTTTCCCTTCGAAGTTTGTGAAAAACCATAGGCTCCCAAGAAAAGCATTAACAGCATGATCTAGGAAACAAACCCTCTTTGCTCATATGGAAACTATCTCCTGACCTCTTTATTTACTGAAACCGAATAGGGCTACATCACATCTGAGGCTGCTTTTTGTAAACTGGCTGATTTTAATCCATTTGGCTTCAGAGTATGACCTAGAGTGTTTTTATAGCTCACATTGAGAATGTTTTCACTGAATTCTTGTACAACATGAGCTATATAAGTCCTGTGAGTTCATCGAGAGGTTACCACTACCTTCATGCCATTATTTTCTTTTGTTTTTTTTGGGGGGGGTGCATATTGTGGATGAGTTCTATACCTAAACAACAATTCTTTACACCTGCACATTTTTTAAAATTATACTTTAAGTTCTAGGGCACATGTGCACAATGTGCCGATTTGTTACATATGTATACATGTGCCATGTTGGTGTGCTGCACCCATTAACTTGTCATTTACGTTAGGCATTTCTCCTAATGATATCCCTCCCCCTTCTCCCCACCCCATCACAGGCCCTGGTGCGTGATGTTCCCCATCCTGTGTCCAAGTGTTCTCATTGTTCAATTCCCACCTATGAGTGAGAACATGGTGTACACCTGCACATTTTAAGAAAGAATGCTTAGAGTAGAAGTGTTTGGGCTCTAGATTCAGACTGCATAGGTTCAAATTCAGCTCTGCCACTTACTAGTTTTTTGACATTATACAAGTCACTTTACTTTCCAATCATCTATTTTCTATGTCCTGCTAGTGATAATAGCAGGATAGTTAGGAGGACTAAAAACTATGATTTATACTAAATATTCATCTCAGTGCAAGGGGATATCCCAGTACCAGGGGAACCAACCAAGTGAATAGAGGGTTGGGGCTTTCAGCTCTGCTCGCTGACCTCCAAGGAGGGTAGACAGAGTGGAAGTTGAGATCTGAGGGATCTGACTTTATTGTCAGATAATTTTATTTTGAGCTACGTTCATGAAACTAGGAACTATGTCTTATTTATTTTTGCATCCCCCACATTAATAAACTTCTTAGTGAAGTAGTCTATATACTTTGTCTTACTTTCCACTTACCCCTCACACAACCAGAATTTAGTATCTGTTCTCATCATCTTACTAAAATTGAAAATACTTTACTGATCTCCCGTCCATTGTTGATTGAATTGTTATCAGCAATTAATATTAAATTAATATTTTATTATTAAAAATAAAAATTAACTTGTCCACTTTACTAACCTTTATATAACCTTAACTAATGTACAACATTAAAGTGAGAACTCAATGACAGACTTATCTCCATTTTTTCTTGAGATCTAGACATCACCATCTAGAGGTTATGATTGTTAAACAGTATATTGTTAATACTTTCAAGCTTCAAAACTATTCACCTTCATTTAGATATGCATTTAATTATCATTTGTCTTTTATTCAAGATGCAAGCATACATATTTCAGTTAGGGAGAACAGCTCAACCAGGATTACTTTTGGTGGATTTTCTAAAGAATTTCTCATGAAGAAAGAACACAATGATGTCTGGAGATCTGGTAAAAGTCTAAGTCTACAAATACATAATTTAAACATTTTTTGTTCTACAAGGAACTATAAAATTGCCACACACTCTTAATCCTCCCATTTATCATGCATAATATGCTGGTAACTTTCTTAAAATCTATTTTATTAAAGACAGAGTAAGTGAATAATAGCACATAATGTCTTATTAAAGACAGAGTAAGTGAATAATAGCACATAATGTACTAAAACAAACAAAAAAAAAACAGGAGCATTAGGAGAAATAACTAACGTAGATGATGGGTTGATGGGTGCAGCAAACCACCATGGCACGTATATACCTATGTAGCAAACCTGCAGATTCTGCACATGTGTCCCAGAACTTAAAGTATTAAAAAAAAATTAAACAAAGAAAAACCAGTATTTTCCTTTTCCTTAGTAACTCCAACCTTGAGTAGATTTGCCCCTTTTTGCCTCTAGAGAATTATGAAGACATAGCTTTAAGATTTGGGGATTATGTGTCATTGGCTCTAGTTGGACAAGAAAGCATAAAAGGAATTGTGAGTGAGGAATATGTAACTTTTAAAGAAGTGCTTCTACTAGAGAATCCCAGCCAAGTATTGCAACCTGCAAGACCCTGGTTTGTAGGTTACATTGGATAGAAACCCAGTGGGAAATGCTGGTGCTGAGGTTAGTGGAGGGTGGAACCTTCTCAAGACATTTTCACACCTAAATAGTTTTGCGATTGGAATCATTTCAAATGGAACAAACTGACTTACACCTGGCTTTCGGTAAATTATTTAATAACAATGACCTCAAATTTCAGTCTGTTCTAAATCACTAGTTCACAAACATTAATCACAATCACTGGTGTAGCGGGAAGTAGTGCTCAAAAAATTATGTTCTGGGGCCAGGCCCCTGGAACCCATAATTCAGTAGATATGGGTTTGGCTTGAGTATATATTCATGTTTCACAGCTTCATGGGTATATACTCAACCCCTCTTCCAGCTATTATCTTGTCCATGTCCTTCAACTTCCTCTTTTTTTCTTGCTATAAAACAGACATCATATCTGTGTGAAAGTCTAAATAAAATCAATACAAAGAGATTTGTCAAAAATGTATTACTTTGATTAATGTCTTGCTTTTATCACTTGTTTATGTTTATCATTATAGTTTCACTTTCAAACTCAGTGCTCTGCCAGTGATGATTTTGCTGATGGATCAGACATAAGGATGTAGAAACAGGATGACTCTCTATTGAAAGATGAATATTAGCTGTGCCTTGGTATCAGGAATCCAGACCCAGTAACCAAAATTGACTTTTCCTGTCTCATTCTTCTTACCTACCTTTCTTACCTGACTTCCAACTGTGCTGTAACGCCATAGTTTCCAACCTTCCTTGGGACCTGCACATCATTGGTCTGCACTTTGCCTCTGCAATGCTGATTCTCTATCCTAGGTACCAGTTCCCCATACCAGGTCTGTAAATGTCCTAGCATTTCTCACATCCCTTCACTCTGCCTTCTGATCCACCACCTTCTTCATTCTCTTCCATTTTGATTTAAATTTCTTGATGAAGTAGTCTATATACTTTCTCTCACTTTCTACGTACTCTATACAACCAAAATTTACTGTTCCTATGTTCCTACTGAAGTTTTTCTCTCAGAAATCAGTAAAATATCCTAAATACAATTAGTAGTTAACTCACTATTAAATAGTTAGTGGGTACATTCATCTGTGGCCAAATTGTGAGCTTTGTTCATGAAACCAGGAACTGTGTCTTATTTACTTTTGCATCCAACACACCAAGAACAGTGTCTAGTACATAATAATCACTCAATAAATATTTACTAAATACATTACTCAAACTCTTTGATAAATAAACATTTCTGACACTCTAGTGGGGGAAAAAAGCAAAACTGAAATGATCTTTTTAAATCTTCAACAAATCCTGTGGAATAAGTACTCTTATCTATGTTAGAAAATAAAGAAATTTATTAAGAGTAAATTAATATGTCTCGAGTACATTTGTCCAGGCACTGCAGCGTGAGATCACACATCTTGTCTCATTTACCCTCTCAGCAATCAGGGGTATCCAGCATTAGGATTGTCATCTTTACAGATTAGAAACCCGAGACTCAGAGCTTAAGTCACATGCTCAGTATCACATGAGTTGTGAGCAGCAGCAGTAGGATTAGAACCTGTATCTCACTGATTCTAAAGCTGATGACCTTTCCACTTTACTTTTCAAGCATATTTGATATGGCCTCAGAGGCCTTCAAGCTTGAGCATCGGTACTCTTGGGGGTGCCCACAGACCTTCCAAGGGGTTCATTGGTATGTTTTCAGGACCCATTTCTGGTTACGGGTGTAATGTGGATTCTGCTTGTTGCATCAACTTTCACACCTACTATTAGAGGAAGGAGAAAAAACAAGTGTCTTTTCTACTCTCACACACCACTCAACACGGCACTTCTGACATGTTCTTTTTTTCCCCTACGCCAAGCAAATCTCCAGCAGACACCTAATGGGTGTACTATAATTTAACTAGATTTTGACACAATCTACCTAGAAATAAAATCAGATCCCTCAGGTTGAGGGCTTAGTCCCACAAGACTGCCCCCACTTCAGATGCCAGTTGCAAGCCCCACGTTGTGACCTGTGCTTCTGACTGGCCAGCTATAAATCAGGGTTCCCATGACCCTCTCCTCAGATTCAATTAATTGGCTACAACAGCTCACAGAACTCAGGGAAACACTTTACCAATATTTATCCAGGGGCAGAGGCCACACATATATTCCTTATTACATTACAATACACAATATCATATCTACCATTCTTCCATTTTAAAAAGGAAGACATCCTAACCTTTAACCTTTCCGTGGAGCATTGTCTTAGAGAATATATATATTTTTAAGCAACTTTATGGTGACAAAGAGAGTTTTCAAAATATTCGTTTCTGGAAAGCATCATTTAGCCAAGGTGCCCATCTGTGTCTGATATATTTTTCATGAAAGAGGAACTAAAAACTTTCACGTTAGATTCTGATGAATTCGTGTTAAGCCTGTAAGTACAAGAAAAAAAAATCTAACTTAATAACCTATAAAAGTTGGCATTTATAGTGTAAAATAATATACTACATTTTTCTTTCTTTTTTTTTTTTTTTTTTTTTTTTGAGACGGAGTCTTGCTCTGTCTCCAGGCTGGAGTGCAGTGGTGCGATCTCGGCTCACTGCAATCTCCACCTCCTGGATTCAAACAATTTCACTGCCTCAGCTCCCAAGTAGCTTGGGCTACAGGCCCAGCTAATTTTTTGTATTTTGTAGTAGAGACGGGGTTTCACCATGTTGGCCAGGACGGTCTCGATCTCCTGATCTTGTGATCCGCCCGCCTCGGCCTCCCAAAGTGCTGGGATTACAGGCGTGAGCCACTGCACCCCGTCTCTTAATCATCTTTCTTAATATGGGCAAAAGCCTTCTGTTCACAGTGACGCCTCACTACTTTTCTGTTTATTTATTAATATAACACAACAATGATGACTAATATGCTTTTGGTAAATTACTCTCAGAAGTGGCCAAACATTTTCTCCTTTTTTTGCTATTAATTTTTATGCAGTCCTGGCCGGGTGCGGTGGCTCATGCCTGTCATTCCAACACTTTGGGATGCCAAGGCAGGAGGATTACCCGAGGTCAAGAGTTTGAGACCAGACTGGCCAACATGGTGAAAACCTCATCTCTACTAAAAATACAAAACATTAGCTGTGGCATGCACCTGTAATCACAGCTACTCAGGAGGCTGAGGCAGGAGAATCACTTGAACCCAGAAGGCGGAGGTTGCAGTGAGCTGAGATTATGCCACTGCACTCCTGCTTGGATGACAGAGTAGAATTCCGTCTCAGAAAAAAAAAAAAAAAAAAGAGAAAAAGAAAAAAAAAAAAACCATTAGGCAGTCCTGACTCATTTTAGCAACAAGTACTATTTATTCCTGAGTGTATTAACCAGTTGGAAAAAAGCTCTATCTATACCATTTAATAATGTTTTCCTCATAAAATTATACTTTTATGCATGGTAACTATCAACATTTGGATTATACTTATATTGTTTTAGTCAACTGTGTACAAATGATATTTAAAATAATAACTCAAGTCTGAAGAAATTATTTTAACTCTTAGATCCTGAAGGCACAGAAAATTAAACATAAAACATTAAAAATATGTAAGTGTTTTTATTATAGCACATTATGTCAGAGTGATTTCAAGCACAAAGATACATTACAGTAGGCTACAATTTTGTGGGGGAAAGTGGAATGGAAATAGGAATTCAAGTGGAGAAAGGGAAGAGGTTAAATAGTAACTTAAAAATTGTTCATGTATTTTTAAAATGAATAGTGATTGGTATTAAAACACTGTTATGAAGAAGTTCCACTGGATAAATTAAAAGTGATGGAAGAGTTTTATTTTAAAATGTCTATATTTAAACTATAGCAGAAATTACAGCATTTGTAACTATTTAAGCTTTGGAAAAATACAGATGTTAACTTATAAATGTGTCAGTGAGTAGAAGCTTTTCAGAGTTCTTTTAGGAGGTATATGAGCCAAAATTTTAAAGACAACTTTGTGAAAGTGTTGGGATATGGTGAGGAGTGCCCTGAACATACACAGAAAACTTCACAGTTTCTGGCAGCTCCTACCCTCCCTGAGGACTCATTAATCCTGTGGCTTTGGGCAAGTTACCTAACTTCTTCAGGTCTCTCCTCATCTATAAAGTAGGAGTAACAACACCCATGTTGGAAGAAGAAAGCAATTAATCTATGTAATGCAATTAGCCCAACCTTGGCCCACAGAAACCTCCCAATAAATAACCACTGTTGGGCCAGTATTTTTATTTTTAATATTGTTATCGTTCTGTTTTAGTGATCAGCCTCTGATGGCCCTAATTTGAATTTACTGTGAATTTGCTAGCACTTTGGAAGGGCAGATTTATGTCAGCCCTCAGCATCAAAATTTCTTTCACTTAATGGGCACAAATTTTCACATTTTGCTTAAGTGTGAATCTGTTTCTTGTTTAAATTTTTTTCTGGCCTTTCCTGTGAAGCGCCTCTCCAGTGCGTTTTCTTCCCCTCCCCAAACATTGGTCCTAGGCTCACTCAGAGATTTCTCTCCTTACTTTTATCTAGAACTGCTGGTCTCAGCATGAACTCCTCTACCTTGCTGTCTCTGAAATTCATACTTCCTCCAATTCTTCCCACCCCCAATCCTTCCCTCCAGTGCAATTTCGCCTTCTTCCCACCTTTCTCCTGGGACCAGTAAAGCCTCTACTCCATTTTGAGCAAACTCCTAATTCTTATGAAAAAAAAAACTCTACGCAAAATTATTTTGAAATGAGATGCTATGCATATTTTATTTTAATTTGTTAAAATGTTAAAATTCTCAAAAGGGAATGCTGATAAACAGGCTGAGTCATAGGGCAGTTTCTCAACAAAATGCATTATGTCAGTAAAACAGCAGGAAACCAAAAAAGCTATTGTGCACCATATTAACTTTAGGTGCTTTATTTCAGACCTAAACCTTATACTCTGTCATGTAGCAACACAAGTATGTCCAGAAATATGTTAATGAGTTGGTTCAGGAGTTGAATTTCTGAGATAAAGGAGAAAATATAGCAACATACTTCTTTTAAAGTTTTATTAAGAATTTGTCTAAAATAAATTTATACCATTTTATTAAGTCCACAAGAACAGTTCCAAAATGTTAGAAAAGCAGAGGAAATGGTTATACCAGAAACACGGGATAAGAGTTTTTTCCATGAAACATACATTTAGAGGTATCTTCCTTCTAGTTAGTAATTTGATGCACCAAACCTTCCTCTCCAGCTCTAATCCATTTCAAAAATATTATTTAGTATTTGAGATACAAACAAATACACATGATCTACATGTAAGTTATACAACATAATAATAATAAAACACTCGTGAATCGACCTCCCAACTTTTCCTACTTTTACACCTCATTTCCTGCCACACTCCATTTATTTGAGTCACAAATGATTTGTGCAGCTTCATTCAAATGCTTCTACTCACACTGTTTTTTGTTGTTTTTTTTTTGGTTTTTTTTTTTTGTTTTTTTTGTTTGTTTGTTTGGTCTCTTCTATTTCTTGTTCTTTATCCATTTAAATGTATCCCATTCATCAAAGACCACATCAAATTCTAGCTTTTCCATTACAACCACAGCCCATACCACACTTGCTCAGAGAAGTTGTCCCTCTTCTTAGCAAATGTAACACGTGTCTGCACCATTTACCATCCACTGTCCTTTCTAAAGGAATAACTCATCTCAGGTCATCGTCAAGTGCTTCCTGTTCATCTGTTCAGCAACTCATAGAGCACCCACCAGGTGTCGGCGGCACCAGTCTAGGCAGTGGGGCAAGAGCTGGACCACGTTCCGTATAGCCATCATCTCAAACACTTTCCATAGTGAACCTTGTGGAAAGACTAAACAATGTGCTTAATGTCACCTGGTATAACTAAATGGAGAAGCTGAGACTGGCTTCAGAGTCCAGGTACTCCTAATGCTTCCGTCCCACTGTCAGACTCTTCCCCAGCGCAGTGACCAACACTGACTGAATAGAGAGTCAGGCTTAGTGCACACAGCAGTCTCTTCGTCTGGAGAGTACTCCTTAGCCTCCTGTTTTAAAATATTTAAAATTATTATTTTTCTAATTTTTATAATTAAATATAACTGTCAGAATTATTTTAAATCCTTCCTTTCTCTGTCCAGTCAACAATTTTCTTTCCATTTTGCTAATTTCAGTCTTTTGTTGACTGACAGTTTTAAAATTCTCACATTTTCTTTGATTTCTCTGGTCTAAATGGCTGCACTTTATAGACTCAGAGGCATTTAGTGTATTTTAATGAAAAAGAGAATGACCTTTTAATCCCTATTGCCTTTTCCAAATTATTTACAGATTTCAGTTACTAACTGAAATAGGGAGCCTTCATTCAAATATGAATAAATAATTGACATATTATTGATTCAACCATTTCATGTTTTCTTCTTGGCTCTTTCTACTTCTCAGTGGTTCAATGTCCTTTCTCTTATGTCCAGGTAATATCAGCCTTACTAGTCTTGGCAGAATGTCTGTCCCAAGAGGAAAAGTAGTCTCCACAGACATTTGCTAAAATTCACCTACTCTAAGCTCTGATCCCAAGAATACTGGCCTTTCCATGCTGAAATAATGGTAGGTACTGGAAGGTTTATGCATTTTCTCTTTGAGAGATACCTGTGTATTTAAAAATACTTGTTCAATTAATAGTCTAATCTGATTATAAGAATAATACATGTTAACCCAGAAAAGTTTGGGAAATTTTGGAAATACAATTTTCTTCCTTCTTTTTTGTTTATTTTATTTTTACACAATTGCAGTCAATTGTTTACATAGTGTTGAACTTCAATATTTTCTACTTGACATTTTTAGTGAGAATGTCAAAAGGATATGAAAGGAGAAATCTGGTAGGAAAACAGTAAGTGTGGCCATGTAAAATTAAAAACCTTTGAATAGTAAAAATGTGATCAATACATAAAAAGACAGTAAACATCAGAAAACATCTTAAATCTATGATAGATAAAGAAACTGTAACCCAAATATACAAAGAGTTCCCACAAAGGAGGTGAATAACCTAATTAAAAATCAGCAAAGAACATGAACAATTAATTCATAATAAAATACATCCTAACAACATTACATAGTTTCACTCTTTTAAATCTTAAAAACTATGTGTTATTATTTAATGTGTAATTCTTTAATTATGGTGCTAGAGAATTTAATATAGCCTTCACAAAGAGTTGCAGTAATAATTGTACTCTCAGAATAAATGCAAAGAAACTCTTTGTTGGTGATAACCTTTCAGTTATACCACAGGAGCAGCTAATTGGTCTGTAAGTTTCTTGATACCAGAGCCATTTTTTAAAAAAAGTCTTTATGTCTTCAGCATCTCATTTATAGATTGAGGATACTATATGTCTAGTACATATTTTGGAAAGATAATGCAGAAAACTGGTGTCATCTTGGCTTTCAGAATCTCTTTTCTGTAGTATTCTACACACTGAATTATGCATTTTACTAAACTAATTGGTAATGATGTTACCACGGAAATAGTTTCTGTTTTATTCTTTACTCAAAGGAATTTCATATTTCAACTTTAGTGCAGGAGGCATGGGGGTGTGATCAGCAATCTGTGAAAGTAGTGCATGATGTTGCTTAAGGTTTAGCCCATCAGATTTGTTGTTAACTCATTATGAGTGACCTGTAAGAAGACACTCAGGAATACAGCAGTTATGAAATAAGGCAGAATAAGGAAAGAAGAATGGAAAGAGAAAGAATTGAAAAATCAATTCAAAACTGGGGAAAAATTAAGCAAACTAAGCAAAAAGCAGGAACCACAGATGAGGAATAATATCTAATGAATTGTACAGTCTTGGCATCTTTTCTGCTTTATAGACTCATTCAGCAAGTTCATGCTTCTGTGGGCCCAAGAGCCTGGGTTCACAGCTGTTCTTAGAAGCCATATGGCTGGGAGCTGGGAAAGTACCCAAAATATGACAACATTGGCTGACATGCTGTTGTCTCTATGTCAAAGGCGACAGCTTTCAGTAAGGTACTATCTCTGTGTTGCTGCGGTGTTCCAGGGAAATTTGTGATTAGATTTTATGATGATTTGGAAAACAAGGTATAACTCTTACCTTTTAAAGTATGAGCTGAGGCCAGGTGGGGTGGCTCAGCCTATACTCCCAGCACTTTGAGAGGCTGAGGTGGGTGGATCAGTTGAGGCCAGGAGCTCGGGACTAGCCTGACCAACATGGCAGAAACCCGGTCTCTACTAAAAACACAAAAATTAGCTGGGTGTGGTGGCGGGCGCCTGTTACCCCAGCTACTCGAGAGACTGAGGCATAAGAACCGCTTGAACCCTGGAGGAAGAGCCTGCAGTGAGCCGAGATCACACCACTGTACTCCAGCCTGGGTGACAGAGGAAGGCTCCATCTCAAAAAAAAAAAAAAAAAAAAAAAAAGGATGAGCTGAGTATAGTGACTTCAACTTCCTTTCAAAACAGTATAAAAGGAGAAGCAAGAGTATGTTCACACTGGAGAAATTTGACAAACTCTACCTCAAGCTTAATGTCAACAGTGGTAAGTCATGTTGATAGTATATATCTTTGATATGATGTAATGAAAACGTAATTTTACCTCTGTGTTCTTCCTCCTAAAAATTCATGATCTCAGTCTAGCCATGGGAAAAACATCAAACAAATCTTAATTGAGAAGACTGTTACAAAATACCCCACCAGAATTCCTCAAAACTGTCAAGGTCATCAAAAACTAAGCAAGTCTGAAAAACTGTCACAGCGAAGAGGAGTCTGAGGAGACATGTTAACAAAATGTAATGTCCTGACTTGGATGAGATCCTGGAACAGAAAATAAGACATTAGGTAAAAACTAAGGAAATATGAATAAAGTATGATCTTCACTTAGTAACAGTGATATTTTTTATTTATTTATTTATTTTGAGATGGACTTTCACTCTGTCGCCCAGGCTAGAATGCAGGATCTTGGCTCACTGCGAGCTCCGCCTCCCAGGTTCAAGCGATTCTCCTGCCTCAGCCACCCGAGTAGCTGGAATTATAGATGCCTGCCACCATGCCTGGCTAATTTTTCTATTTTTGGTAGAGAAGGGGTTTCACCATGTTGACCAGGCTGGTCTTGACCTCAGGTGATCCGCCTGCCTTGGCCTCCCACAGTTCTGGGATTACAGGCATGAGCTATCACGCCTGGCCAATAATATTTCATAATAATAATAATAATAATAATAATAATAAAGAAAGGAAAGGCATATAGATTATGTAAAAAGTCAGAGAATTTTTGTGGTGGGGAGAATGGAAATGGAGTTCTCGTTGAGTGCGCTGTCTTGTATTGTGGTTTGTTTTTCCCAAAACACATTTCTGCTACCTGGAAACAGGAGCAGAAGAAGCAGATAGTGGATTTCCCACCACTGAGGATTGACAACCTGGTTGCTGAAAATGGGGACTAATTGGAACACGAGGTCAAAAATCAAATTTTGAAAAAAATGTAAAAAAAAAGTTGTAAACAAAAAAATCAAACTTGAGCTCACTCCTGTAAAATGAAAATTGCTAGCAGTTGCACAGATGTACATTTTCTGTTATTTAATATTATCTGATTCTAATTTCTTTACTTATCAAGAAAAACATCTTTACACTTCATAAATGTTGTCTGTCAGTTGTATACTTGTTTTTTCTAGAAAAATAAGAATTTCTGATATACAATTCTGAAAGGCCACACAAACTTTACCTAAACTAGTAATATATAAAATAAATAAAGTACAATAGGAGTCTATTTTTCTCAGGGTAAGTTTTCTGCTAATAAATATTAGTTCAAGTTTAATCAACTCTTTTTTTTTAAAGAAACTTCTCATACATATTATTTTTCACACTGTGCCTGTAGGTGTACTGAAACTACTCTCTCATAAAAACTTGCAAAGCTTTCTTTTTCATACAGCCATGTTATGCGGAGGAACCATTAATCAGACCACTGTTGATTTAGTTGCAAGCCCTGGGACGCAATGTAATTCATCACTACAAGCCTGTGCTGTGGTCCCCTTTCCTGTTGTTTCCTGAATGTTTCCTTGCCTGTTGACAGCACAGTGATTGATTTTTACTTCTCTAGTATAAAAAAAGTAGACACATGTTATTATTGCATATGCTTCGGCATTTTACAGATAATATTAAAAATGAACATAAAGCTAACAAAAATTTGAGACATATTGTTCTGTTAAAAATGCTAAAAAATCAGAATGATAATTTGTAATCCAAATCATGAATATATTTTATAATAGTTCTTGAAATTAAAATGATTGATTAGAAAGCAAAGTCACCATTTCTATACTTTGAGTATACGTGTATGTTTAACAGAAGAAACACAGGATCCAGATTTTCCCTGTTGGTTGTACTAATTGATAATCTAGTAGCATATATAGCTGTGGTTAATTTTATGTTATGGCCTTTTTTAAAAGTTGGTAAGATCTCTTATTGGGACTAAAGACAAAATAATATGATTTGATCAAATTACTTAAAACATGTAATAAATAATTTTAAATTTTTGAATTAAAATAATGACAAAAGCAGTTTAAGTAGACTTTTTAATGTAATCATATAATAAGTTAGAAAATGCATAGTGGTGTTTTATAGACAATAGAAAGTACAAATATGAAGCTAACAAAATACAGAAATAATTGCTTTGTTCACCATATTAATTAATCAGCATGTTAATATGCCATGAAAACATAGACCTCTAAGATCTCTATGACTAGAAGGAAACCCTGAGCTCAGCCACTGCATGTAGGGCTTGAAATATGGCCATCTAATTTTTGCTGAAACTCTTCAAAAAGAGTTGAAAAGGTTGGTCAGGTGCTTACCAAGAGTTTTTTTATCTTAAGACAACATGATAGGTAGAAATTTCTTTGTTATATTGAATCAAAATCTGTCTTCTTGCAATTCTCAGTTTTTTCTGGTTCCATCTGAAGAGGCTAAATTCCACAGGCACAAGATAGTGCTTTGCGGATCATATGGACTAATCTGTAAATTGCTGGATATTAGTTTCTGTTTTCTTTCTTGAAACATAGATTTGATTACATCATTCACCAATTCAAACATTTCCAATGACTGTCCAATTACCTACAGAACGAAGTCCAACTCCTTTGATTTCCATAACAGCTGACAGTGATCAATACCTACCTAAAACATCCACATTAGTTTTTAATGCTATCTTTCCTGAGGCATTTATCTTTCTCCCTTGTATACTATTTACATATATGTCAGTTTCTTCTCATTCTGCTGTGAAACCTTTGAGTGCAGTATCTCTGCTTGATATAGTTTTGTACTCCTACATTTCAATCTTATATTATATAATGCCACTATTTAATAATTAAAGAATAAATCATGGCCTCAAAAATGGACATGCTCCAGATGGCTTTGATCAGAACAGAGCACAGTAGAACCACCCCTTCTCTTGTCCTTGACACTAGACTTCTATTAATGCAGATTAAAATAGTCTTTACGATTTTAGCAGCTAAGTCATGCTGCAAGTTCATTCTGACCTTGCAGTCAACTCTAACTGCTAAGCCCTTTCACATGAGTTACTGTTAATCCTGTACGTGTGAGGTTAATCTTTTTTTAACAGAAATGTAGAACTTCACGTTTCTAGCTCTCAAGGTTCTTCTTGTTTGTTCTGGCCCATGCTGTTGGCCTGTTGAGAATATTTTGAGTCCTGATTTCAACATCTCTTTTATTAGCTCTCCTTTCTATTCTCGTGTCATCTAAAACTTCCTGTCTTCTCTGTCTTTATCCAAATATTAACTAAATGCTGAACACTTGCCTGACCAAGAGTAGAGGCATAGAGATGATAGCAGAGAGGGACATCCTTCCAGATGGCAGACTCCAGTAATCAATACTTGTTTGCTACAATCGGACAAATCAGATATGACAACACCTAATTATTATCACCAGGTTCAGTCATTTTTCATTTTTTCACTAAATATCAGGAAAGATTTCATTAAATGTCTTGCAGATGTCATAGTGCACTGCAAAATAAATTATAGGCCAGCGCGGTGGGCCACGCCTGTAATCCCAGCACTTTGGGTGGCCGAGGCTGGATCACTTGAGGTCAGGAATTTGAGACCAGCCTGGCCAACATGGTGAAAACCCTGTCTCTGCTAAAAATACAAAAATCAGCTGGACATGGTGGTGGGTGCCTGTAATCCCAGCTACTGAGGAAACTGAGGCAGGACAATTGCTTGAATCTGGGAGGCAGAGGTTGCAGTGAGCTGAGATTGTACCATTGTACTCTAGCCATGGTGACAAGAGCGAAACTCCATCTCTAAAAATAAAAAATAAAAAAATAATTTTTGAATACCTATTTATTAAATGTTTTGAAATATTATATTGATTAAACACATGTTGACTTCTAAGCACTCCATTAGATATAGCATAGAAATTTACTTTTGTAATACTATCAGTTCTAATTATCTTTATCCTGATTTTAAAGATGTGAAAACAGAGCCTTGAAGTGGTAAAATATTTTCTGAGATTTCACATCTAGCAAGTGTCAGGACTAGGCTTCCAGCATAAGGTCCAGTTAACATAAGGCCAAGTCTATCCTCCACTCTTCTCTTTGTCCATTTCCCACATCCAATCCACAGCCAGTTCTACCAAATCCACCTCCAAAATCTATACCCTAAACACAAACTCTCATTTCATCTCCACATTAGTATTATAGTCCTAGGGGCCATCATCTCTTCCCTGGACCCTGCCATAGCTTCCCATCTGTTCTCTCTGTGTCCAATTTTGACTCTTTATAGTCAATTATCGACAGAACAACCAAAATGCTCTTTTAAAATCTTAAATCAGATTGTATTATTCCTCCACTTAAACACTCTTCAGTGGCCTCCCATAGTAATAGTATAAATTTTAAACACATTTTTTATGGACTATATTTCCCTGAAAAAATTTGTCCTATATTTATCCCTGCAACTCCTCTCCTATCTTACTTTCCCTTTCTCACATGGTTTTAGCCACACTGGGTTTCTTGAAGTTCCTTGGATATCACCAAGCTTACTTCTTTTTCCTGGATGATTGTAGTGTATCATTGTGCAACTGGTTCTACCTTATATTACAGTCTCATCTCAAATCATCCTTCTTCGGGGAAGACTTCTCTCATTTTCCAATCTGATACTGCCTCCTCCCAGTTGCTCCTTTTACTTTGGTCTGTCTTATTTTATTCATGTCTCATGTATTTACTTAAAATTATTGTATTTATTGATATCTTTTTTATAAAAACCTTTTATCCTCTTGAATGCCTCTTGAGAGCAAAGATTTCTAATATCGTTTACATTGCTGTATTAGCAAAACCAAGGCTCTTGAAAAACACTAATTAAATCAATGAAATAATTAGTTTCCTAATAAACAAAATTAAGTATTTCTTATAACACATCAAACATTCACTTAAATCTTAGCCATGTATATAGTAACTTAGTTGTTTTTTGTTTGTTTGTTTTTTGTTTTTTGTTTTTTTATAAGGGAGAAAAAATAGGCAGGGTAGAATTTTTTAAAAAAAGGAGAGCACATTTTATATCAATGACTCAGGAGTACAAATGAAAATAAAACCATATTACGAAGGAGTGTACTTTCACACATTCTGACAATATTTTTCAGTTTCAAGATGTATCATTTCTAGCACACAAATTAGGAGAAACTAATGCAATTGGCAGTGATGAGTAGGAGTGGAATGTAGGCAGAGGAGTCGGGGGATGTTGCGTTATTTCTCATAAGCCAACACTTAAAATGTTTCTTCAATAAATCATGAAAACTGACCCATAAAGCTGAGGTTGCATAATAACTTAGGCATTAATATTGGTGACAACAGCTCTCAAGTGATTTTATATTATGCTAATTTAAAAAAACAACAGAATCATATTCTCTAACTCTAGAAATTAAGGAGAAAATTGTTTTTATTATACATGTAAAAGGCTTAAATATATGTTAATATGCATAAATCTTAGACATAAATATAACAAAAGGATTTGTTAAGCTGCCATGTATTACTCAACATACTTATATCTAAGAATTTATTTGATAAAATAATTTTATTTTTGTTAGAATAATTTTGGTGGAAGGTATGAACATTTTTTAAAACATGTATTTCATTGTTCAATACATACCATATACTGTATAAGTTTGCCTCCCAACTTTCATTCAGGCCATCTTTTCTGGAATATCCTTCTGCTTTTGGCAAAATAGTGTGAATACCTCAAGGTCCATTTCAAATGTCTCTTTCTCCATGATTTCTCTTATTCCCCTCCCAGCATGTACATGGCATCAGAATTAGCTGTTTCCTCTGATAGTTCCAAAGTCCTTTTCTGTACCTCTACTTTAATACTTCCACTTCCTTTCCATTCTGTGAGAAGATGGCAAATACCCCCTCATTCCGCCGATGTACTCTCCAAGACATCCAGCAGTTGCTAGAACATAGTAGATTTTCAAAATCCATTCCTTCCTATCTCCTTTCCTCCCTTCCTACTTCCCTTCCTCCATTTCTTCCTTCCTTCATATATTTATTCAACAAACAATTATCAAGTGCTGATTGTTTACTAGGCAATATTTTTTAAAACAGTTGTGATTAAGACAAGCCCTCCTACATTCTAGTGAGGGGGAGAATCAAAATGTAAAAATAAGTTAACATTGATAAATGCTGAGCGTATATGTATATATATGTATATATACACACACACATATATACATAAATTTAAAAAAAATTCTTCAAAGGGAGCAAAACAGAATGAGAGGGACTCTTTTATTTTAGGGTTAGGAGAAGACTATCTTGGGAGGTATCATCTAAGCTTAGGCCTGAATGGAAAAAGGAAACCAATTGTGATACCATCCTGGGGAAAACTATGTCAGTCAAAGGACTAGTGAGTGAGAGGCCCTAATGGAAGAAAAAACCTGACTTGTTTTGGGGACCAAAAAAAAACTGGAGGATTTCTGTTGATGTCAGTCAATGTCAATTTTTTAAGCAATGAGTATTTGCAGGTATATAGAAACAGAGTGGTTTGTCTGGGACCCAGACGAGAAAGTATCTTGTTTCTCTGGTGAATAGACCTGAAAAAGGAAGCTTAATGTTGTTTCCCCTTACCGAAGTAGATAAAGATTAACTATTAATAAAATAGAAGCTTTTTCTTTATGCATCATAAATAATTGAGACCAAAACAAAACAAAAACCTGCATGCCCCCTTGAAATAGACATGTGGTAAATATGATGGTAATCCCTTTAATATCTCACCTCGGATACCTGAGCCAGATTTTATTGGTGCCACCTGCAAAGTCCATTGATGGTATTTCATCAATGCTGTT